>NC_142520.1:35209877-35394877 GCF_964205215.1 Stylophora pistillata
TACTCGCTGTCTCTGCTATGAAAAGATTAGGGGAAGAACTAACCGATATACTGTTTTCAGTTGAGGTGATTTGTTATGAAGTCGAATGAGATTACTTAAAAAAAAAAGAAACCCATCTATAATAACCTCTGATTATTCTAATTCAATTCTCAATTGTAATAGATTAAATGCACTCGATTTTTACAGCATGGACTTTTTTTTCCTTTCTATGCATTTTCTCCAGGGGGGGGGGGGGAGGGGATGGAGGGGTAAGACTACACGTAGGCTGCAATGTTGTGCACTTTCCCTCACGTCTATTCTCGCTTGTGTGCGCGATCTTTTGGCCTGGTCATGAATGGTTTTTTTTTTCTTTTCTGTTTTTTTTTCCGAAGAAATTGCGTTTCTAAACGACACTTAACAAAGCAAAGAAAAGCAGGATATGCATTGATTTACAAAACGAGCTGAAAATATCCTGCCTAGTCAGACAGCTACAATTTGTCGTAACATTCAGTTACTCCAATATCTTTAGGTCCTTAGAATAAAGACAATCAGATTCGTATCCTGACGAGCTGCTTACGTCACCATACCCCCCTTCACTGTCACTACAGAGTGAGGTTCCCTCCACAGGACCATCAAGCATTGCATCCTGCCAGGTAAGAGCAAGCATGTGGTTAAGGCGTTCCTGGGCGTGATGAATTTCTGTGTTGAAGCCCATCTCAGTCGCCATGTCTTTGGCACAATTTGCATATCTCTCTGCGTCTGCGTAGTTCCCTTGGCGGTATTGCAGATCCGAACTGGCCAAGTTGAATTGCACTTTGACACCCTCGGCAATTACCGACCAGTATTTCGTTTTCAGTGTGGTCAAACACTGCTGGCCTTTTTCAATCGCATTGTAGCTGACAACGCGTTCACGCGCGGCTTCTGTGCGGCAGTCCAACAAAACCATCGCCATTTTGATGAGTGCGAAGTGGTGTTTCCTTACGTAGAATTCGTCACCTTTAGTTTCTAGCTTTGTACAGACGTCAATGCATGTTTCCAGATTTCTTATCGCTTCATTCACTTGCTGCTGGCTCCTACAAGCTGTGCGTCCAATGAACTCAAGCAGAACGCTTGCGCGTTCATAACAGAGATCCCGTTGGAGTCTAAGGAAATAAACCAAATTAGTCTAAATCCGATTAGCTAGTCACTCTCTACTTTTCAAGAGCTTGTTAACTTAAAATTTATCGAGAATTGATGATATCAGTTCTTTTGGATCGCAGCCGGATCTTGGTTGCCTCGTGGTGACGTTTCATGACATGCTTTGAGTTCCTTTTTTTTTTTTGTGAATCCGTGTTTTAAGAATATGGGACAAAAATCGAACAGCAATATAGTGAACTGGCCCTATAATTGGCGTTATGCATAATTTTCGCTCCCGCCTTAGTCATGAAGCAGTTCGGAGTCCATATCTTTTACCCTTTCTAAAGCCTCATTTTACTCGCTGTCTCTGCTATGAAAAGATTAAGGGAAAAAATAATCGATATCACCGTTTTCAGTTGAGTTCATTTGTTGTCCGATATTAATATTTGTTATTCTAGCTAATTTTGTATTTCGTGTTTCACTTATTTCACCTTTTCATTTGTTTCCTTTACGTCACGTTAGACCCGTGACACACCCATTTAGAATGCGAGTAAACTTTAAATTTAGCGATTACGAACTTAGAACCTTTGGCTTGTGTAGTTACAGAGCTAACCGCAAAATTACTGTGTTTCCGTAGAATATAAAACACTATTGTAAGAGATTTAGTCAGATTGAATGAACGCACAAAAGGAGTAGACAGAGCAGATTGTAACAGAGTGAGCACGTTCAAATAAACCATTCAACCACAGGCAGCCCAAGCTCACTACTGGTAGTGAGCTTGGGCTGCCTGTGTTCAAACGGAGAAAGATACAGTCCTCACTTGATTGTGAATCAGCGCTGGGAAGAAATCCCCGTACATTTGTCGTAAGGTCAAATGAGACAGTTATCATGAACTCTGATTATTTTAATTCAGTTCATCACTTAGATAAATTTAAATTCACTCGATTTTTACAGCATGGTTTTTATGTAATCAAGGGGGGGGGGGTAAGGCTACAATTTTGTGCACTTTTCTTCGCGTGTATCCTCGCACGATCTCTTTTGGCCTGGTCATAAAACGTTTTTTTCTTTTTGTTTTACGAAGAAAGCGTGTTTCTTAAAGACACTTTACAAAGGCAGCAAAGAAAACCAGTACATATGTTGATTTACAAAATGAGCTGAAAATATCCTGCCAAGTCAGACAGCTACAATTTGTTGTAACATTCAGTTACTCCAATATCTTTAGGTCCTTAGAATTAAGACAATCAGATTCGTATCCTGACGAGCTGCTGACGTCACCATACCCCCCTTCACTGTCACTGCAGAGTGAGGCTCCCCCCACAGGACCATCAAGCATTGCGTCCTGCCAAGTCAGAGCTCGTATGTGATTAAGGCGTTCTTGAGCGTGATGAATTTCTGTGTTAAAGCCCATCTCAGTCGCCAGGTCTTTGGCACAATTTGCATATCTCTCGGCCTCTGAGTAGTTCCCTTTGCGGTATTGCAAATCCGAACTGACCAAGTTGAATTGCACTTTGACACCCTCGGCGATTAACGACCAGTATTCCGTTTTCAGTCTGTTCAAACACTGCTGGCCTTTTGCAATGGCATTGTCACTGACAACGCGTTCACGCGCGGCTTCCGTGCGGCAGTCCAACAATAGCATCGCCATTTTGATGAGTGCGAAGTGGTGTTTCTTCACGTAGAGATTGCTTTCGGTTTCCAGCTTTGTACAGACGTCAATACATGTTTCCAAATTTCTTACAGCTTCATTCTCTTGCTGCTGGCTCCTACAAGCTGTGCGTCTAATGAACTCAAGCAGAACGCCCGCGCGTTCATAATCGATGAAACTCGTGTCGAGATGCGTGTGACACATGTGATTGATTTGTTCTGCAAGATCCACGTACCGCATAGCCTCTCCTAGGTTCCTCTGTCGCCTCTTCACGCCGGCTATGTAACCATAACCTCTTCCACGAAGAAGTTCCTGATTTTTCGCACTTTCAATCATATTGAGTGCATCATCAATCATCTGAAGAGAGCTTTCTAACTGGTTTTGGTAACACTCTGCCACGCTTTGTTCCAGTTTAATAGCTATTTGAGTGTCTGCATCGGTGTATTTTAACAAAAGATGATTCGCGCGATTGTCAAAATCATCCCACTTGGCATTGTCTCGGAGCGACTGTAGTTCCTTCATCACCCACAAGGATCTTGTGCAGAGCACTTGGCGTTCTTCTGAAAGGGGAGCTGCGGCTATTTCAAGCGAAGGCGGAACAATTCTCACAGCTTTCGTTTCTTTCCCAGTCTTCCCAGATCTAGACGGGACCAGGTCCCCTGTTTCTAGCGTGAGTGAGATTTCACTGATTGTTTTACAAGGGGAAGCCGCACACAGTTTTTTCCTTTTTCCTTTCCTTTTCGAGGGAACGGCTAAGAGGGAGAAGGTTATCTTGTACTTAGTGTTCGGCTCATGAAAGCGGAACAGGAAACCAACAACCCCGATCATACTTCCATTCGCTGAGCTTTTACTTCCGCTTTTGATGCGTTCGCTCTGGTAGATAGGAGTTTTCAGGCTAGCTTCACCCAGCTCAACGTGACTTACTGCCACTCTGACGTCGTATTTGTCCGTGATGTCGAGGGCTTCTGGCGAGTGTTGGTTCTTACAAACCAATATTTGTATCAGATGATCTTCACGGCAATCAGGGAAGCCTTTTCGCCTTCGACCAACGTTCAGACGTTTATCACAGGGCCTGTATAGCTCTCTCAAAACTGGAGCGAGTTTATCATTGTGATTTCCCTCTCCAGAATTGTCTGTAGTATGTGAAGGATCCAAGGAATCAAAGTTCATCTTATTTCTTCTTCCTACTTGCACGAAAGGAGCGTCAATATTCAAGTTCAAAACAGAAGCCTCTTCGTTTTGTTCCATCGCTTCTCCTTGTCTGCTTGAACCAGTTTTGTGAACTTTGTTATTATCGCAGTCCAGTGTACTTGAATCGAAGCTGTTTTCTACGCCTTCGTCAGAGCCTTGAAGAGCGTTAGCCATCTGGAGTGAAGAAGTGCATCTTTCGTTTTCGACGGTATCCCGTTCGAAGAGGGAGAGGAACATTTCAGTGTAATTTTTCGACGCGCTATTTATCCGTTGCTGTAAGTCTCCGTGAAAACAGCGATCAAAAGTAATGTGAATGAAGCGAAAATATCTTCGACTATTGTGCATCAATTTAGTTACTATTGTCAGTTTCGAAAGTGTGTTACGAATTTTATTTAGGGGATTTCCCCTGAGTGGTGAACGATAGCGTGTTTTATGGTCACGCCTCGGTCTAAAGGGTAAACCGTTCGCGCATCTATAGCTCAGATTTCAAATTCTTTCTGCCATGAGTTCATCAGATAATGGATCATGTTTTTGGCTATTGTAGTTTGTAGGACAGTTTGATGTGATTATCGAACCTTTCAAACGTCTTCTAAACACACTGTCACTCGTGGATCGAGGAGTGGACTTGGGCACTAGTCTTTCTGCTATTCCTCAGCCCACCCCGGATGATAAATGTTTTTCCCCAACCAGAATGCAACGCAACCAAAACAGAATGAAATCGAGGCATTTTTAGCTTTGGGAGGGTGCGAATCTACTCGCTGCAGTCGAAGTCTGCTATCTGTTGGCTATTTTCCTCAAAACACAGCTCCTTTTGCACCAATATGGGAAGGTCGAGCACGCTGCACTGTGAAGTTCAATTGCTAGATGACCAGAGCACAATTTTCGATCTAGATGTAAGTATTTTGTGTATGTTTTTGTGGGAGACATTCGGATGCAATGTTGTTGTAGCATCAAATGGCATTTATTTTGGTTTATAATAAGTTCTGTCGCTGTTTAGCGATTCTGTATAATTTTTTGATAACGGTGAACTACATAACGCAATTGAGAAACTGATCTTTTTTTAATCTTTAGATAGGAATACTAAAAGATTAGAAGGCGAAAATGCATTATATATTTCTAAATGTTTTCATTAATCGAGTTTTGTGATTACTCATCATCCAGGGCGCGAAGGTTTAAATTAAAAGAAGAACGGAATAATAGGCCGTGAGCTGAGATAGAATGCAAACTCTGCCACAGTCAGAAGGTTTATTTTGCTTTTCTTACTTGTTTACTTGTTACCTGCTAATAAAGGTACGCGTTGAGCGATCGCGCTTTCCTCTAGTGATCTAATTGCAGTAATCGCTTCTCTAAGACGCTTGCCTGAACAGTTTTTGTTAATGATTTTCTTTTGTCGCTTAGGCGGAATAACAAATTGAAAAATCCTCGTAAGGTTAAACGACGTTGAAAACTGAAAATCATCTGTAATCGTCTTTGTTAAGAACAAATATTAGAAAGAAAAGAGTCATGTGTTGATCACTTGATATCATCTTGTAGAATTCTTGCCGCAGTTGTTTAGTCTTGTAACAACACAATGTTGTTCTTTAGCCAGTTTTATTTACTCGTGATGTAAACATCTGGTTCCCAATACAGCTGTGATTTTTTTTGCCAGAGTTGATGATCCAAGCATTTGCAAACATTTTATTTTTAAAATTGTACATTTTATTTTAGAAGTCATGGTATAAAAGGACCTTCTTTTTGAACTTATTTGAAGAGATTTGAGTATTTTCTTTCATCGTGTAGATTAGGGATCGTAATGATGTGTCTGGAAGAAATGTAAATGGTGTTTAGATAGATCTAAAATAGGAAAGATTTACAAATAATGACTTACTTTACCTTCTAAAACAAGGCTGTAGTCTCAAAGGTGATATATTGATTTTGTTAGTGTTTTTATTTTTATCAATTAATTGCTTGCATGAGGAAGTGTTTGGAAATCTTGCCCTAGGATCATCAACCTAACATTAAAAAGTCCCTTATCATCACCATTTGACATGCAATTAAACCTTGGCTCTTGGACTTTTCTTTAATTCTTACACTGATGTGGAAACATCATCTCTGATTCTTGTTTTCATTTGGAGTAGCTGTAAAGTTCTATTTTCTGATCAGCAGAATCTTTTTACTTGTCAGTACCTGTTTTGATAGACACAATTGTTCAAATATGAAGTTGATGCAGATGTATTCTAAGTTGCAACTTAGTTTGAGCATTTGTGAGTGTACACGGGAAAACGTACTTTAACGCTTATCCGTGAAATGGACATAAACTAATGGGTGGTGAACGGACAGTTAATGGCCTTGAAAGTGTTCTAACATTTTGCCTTAACAGTCTAACAGTCGGCATGTCATGGCTAACGGTCATTTAGAGCGTACCAACGTTTTGATCTGACACTCTGACACCCTACTTATTTTGCCTAATGGCTCATGAAAACTTTCTAATGCTTCCACAACTTGTTCTAACGGATGCCTGAAGCCGTTAACTGTTAGCTTTGATGCTTTAACGCCCTACTGATTTTGCCTAATGGCTCATGAAGACTTTCTAACGCTTCCACAACTTGTTGCATCGCATGGCTGAAGCCATTAAAATTTGAATGAATAAAGGCTGATAGTTTCAAAAGAAACTGTTTGGGGCTGCGTCGGTGGGAGTAACGAAATAATTTGGATATATCAACAAAGTTGAAATGGTAAATTGGCCACCGTAATGATTACAAAAGCTGACGTTTCGAGTGTTAGCCCTTCGTCGGAGCAAATAGAGGAATTGTGGGTTGTGTGTGCCCAAGGCAGAGAATGGAGCTACGTTATTGGTAGGAACATGGCAATGAGAAAAACACGAATAAATTAGTGGAATGAAAAGTGTTCGTTGATCCCTGTGGGGTTTAGACTGCTGGTTTGAAAGATGAGCTTTTGTTCAAGATTTTTACGGCTTTCTGTGCTACTTAAGTGTAAGGAAAGACCGCAGATTGCCATATGTTGCTTAGAATGATTAGGTAAATTAAATGTCTAGCGACTGGTTTCGATGTGTCCTTGTCATTCTTTTCCACGTCTCGAAGGTGTTCTCGGAATCAGTCACCTAGTCTTCTGCCTGTTTCGCCGATGTATATCTTTTTGCAATAAGTGCAAGTTATGCAATAGATTACATTGGCGGAGGTGCACGTGAAGTGATCGGTGATCTTAATGGATCGTTTAGGTCCTGATATTTTATCATGTTGTGAATGAAAGGACACATTTTGCATCGTGCACGAGCGCATTTAAAAGTGCCTGGTTGGTCATTAGACTGAAAAGAACTTCTGACCAAAAAATTGCCTATGTTTTTGTCGTGTTTGAATGTAACGAGCGGAGGCTGCGAAAAGATAGTGCTTGTCTCTGGATCGTTTTGAAGTAAATTAAAGTTTTTAAGAATGATGGATTTAACTGAGTGGTTGTGAGGGTGAAACGTGAGAGTGAATGGAATGCAGTCGGAATCTCCTTATGCAACGTTTGTAGTGCTGAATGTCGATCTATACGTTGGATCTGACGACTTAAGCGTTAGAAGCAGTAGATGCAGCTAGTCTGGTGTACCAAAAAGGTTTTCACGAATTGCCCAATATCTCACAATAACCATCTTACATGATAGTAAACTCCACATTGGTAAAAATGTAGATTTCTCAAAAAAAAAGTTGTGATTGTCGATTGTTTCAACCAAGGAGCGTTTGATGGCCCTGGCTGAAAGGGAAATAGCCGGATTGCAATTATTAAACTTGGATGTTTTTGAAAGGACACAAGCACATCTAAACAAAGTCAAGAAAGGCGATATGAACAAACTCCCTCACTTTCCTGCCGCACATTTTCAGTGACAACATTATTTTGCATTTGAACGCTTTGTTGCTGTATACTCATTGCTGCCGTCAGAAATAAAAAAGATCCTGGACAAAAGTAATGTTCAATATTATAGTCGAGAATGTCAAATGATGATTATGTTGTGTGAAGACGAGAAAAATTGAATAGCTTGACACAATGATCACTGAATCATCCAGTAGGAAGGATATTTGTGATGCATGAATATATCGTAAACAACGTTATGCAAATTTAGTATCATAGATCGATTCATTTCTTGCGAGTCATGTCCAGGACTTTAATTATTCTTGTTAATATACATTATTTTTATGCATTTCGATGCCTAAATTAAGGGGAAAATTCCCACCTGAGTAAATCCTAGACTTTCAAAAAAGTCCTTTGCTGGATTTCATGTGGCAACCTCTTGTGACTTTGTTGCTCGTGGTCGGCCGCTTCATGGCCAAAAAAGCCAGCTCACTCCACTCGCCAAGAGGTCGATTTGTCAGGGGCATGTAAAAACCGTTTTTTGGGAAATGATTTGAAATGCCCCATTTATGCTTCTGAGTGTACTTTAAAAGCAATATAAATGAATTATATAAATCGCTAAAAAAATTTGATCTGTTCGGTCGTCCAAGAAGTGATTTGAGCCTAATGAATTTTTTAAGGCTGTTTTTCGCCTTTCCTGAAAATAACAGCTCACAGTAAGGATGAGCTATTCCCTTAGCCGAAATGTTTAGCGGTCCTTTCAATTTTTTCCCGAAAGCGTTATCTTGGTGGGGACGTTTTCGAATTTTCTAGGGCAACCAAGCATGTATAGAAAATTATAGGAATTCAGTAACGAGTTTCAGAAATTTTGCTATTTTCATTTCTTTGTGTTTGTTGTTTACGAAACTGACGTTCTAACGGATACAACTAACGCTCTAATGCTCAGAAGGTATGATTTGTGACCCTCCATAGGACTTTGATGCTAAAGGTGATAGCACGTTCACAACACGCTTCCACTTTAGAACAGAGGAAATCAGTTTTAGCATGCTTTAAGTGTGTCCAAGTGCACACTTCATTAGCTAAATCTTTTGTTTCATAGAATACACTAAAAACAAAAAAAGCGTGACCTGTCGAACAATGTAGAGTGAGCAGTTGAACATAGAAGCGTGTTAACCTTCGAAAACAAAAGCTACTGTGTGAGACGACACAACACACTTAGCTTGCGAGATTGCACTCAAAAATTAGGCTAGTGTGTCCACCATGTCAAAAGAAATTTAAAAAACGACTGGCTGAAGTGGTTAAAATGAAGATCGATTCATAGTTACTAACCATTCTTGAATGAGCCTTTTGACGAATAATAGTCGATTCTGCTTGTTGTCAAGCATAAGCTTATTGAATTTATTTCAACCTTCTGACATACACCATTGATTGATGTTTTTCGAGCATAAAAGACGAGATTCAGCTTCAAAGTCAAAGTAACTCATTGCTTTTTGCAGTTTCTTCGAAGAAGTAGTCTTTAGTCGGATTTACAGTACCCAACGGTGTGCTTTGCTGTTTTCGATCTTTTTCTCAGTCATAAACATCGACCATTTCAAGTCTTGTGTATTGTGTTGTAGATATATTTTCTCGGACGAACGCAAAACAAATCTCACGTGGTAAAGTTTGGGAATATTTTTTGAGCAGGTGAATAGCATGATGACCAAAAGTGTTGTTTGCTCAAAGTAAACACGAGCATGCCATGCCAGGCACCAGCTTTGTCAAAATTCAGCTCCAGTGTTTGCGCAGATTTTACTCTAATGAATTTGAATGATAATTTGAAACCTAAAAACATGCTGGTGCAAGCGAAAGTCACAAGTATTTATATTAACAGACTATGCACTTCTAAAAATTTTTTGTTGTCTTTGTAGTTTCGCTCGCCAAATTAAGATTAAGCTTTTCCAAACTGTCAGCCTTCATTTCCAAGTATTCCACCACGCTAAAATATCACAGAAAGTTTGGAGTGTCTTACAGCTGGGAATAAACATAAGCCACGTTTGGTTTCATGAGCGTTCCATAGTGAGAAAAACATTCGTTGCTATATTCTTGCTGGTTTTAAGAGGGGGACTGTTGTTTGACTTGAATCTCGCTCGTGTCTGGCCATAGATTTTCGAATGGGAGGGCTTGAATATGGCCCAATCAGACATGCTGGGCGGCACACATGTCTCGCTCTGTTCTTGCTCATTTCTCGTTTGTTTGTCTCGCTCGTGTCAGCCGAATCATCGCCATGACTTGTCATGTTTGATTCTCGCTGATTAGCATATTTTTTATGGCTGGTGTCTCACTGAGAATTTTCGTACGGGTTGCACCATCGATCCCACACTAAGCGCGCCATCGATCGCACAGTAAAGCGTGCCATTGATCGCACACCAAGAGAAACAAAAGATTTAGTGTGTTAAGTCTTGCAAAACAAAACAAGTGTGCTCTTCTTTGTTAAATCTATGCATAATCCATGTTGTAGGACATACTAAGCGTGTCGTGTCAGCGTGTTGTGAGCGTGCTATCACCTTTAGCTTTAAAGTCCTATGGAGGGTCACATTTTTTCTAACGCCTCACCTAGCCGTTCTAACGGATACAACTAACGCTCTGACGTTCTGATGCTAACGGCTAACGGCTAAAATTTTCGATCTAACGCTGTGACGTTTAAAGCTAATGGTTCTGTTTACGCTTCTAATGTTTCTGTGAAAAGTTTCTAATGGGCAACTGACGGATGACTAATGGTTTTTCCCGTCGAACAGATAAGCGTTAAAATACGTTTTCCGTGTATGGTCACATTTTGTCATGTTAGCATTTTGGCTTTCTTTTTATACAGTTTTTTTTAACAGTTCTTTACAACCAAATATTCTATTTGATTTGATTCATTTATTCAACTTTTATGGTAAAGATTGGAATCTCACCTTTTTACTGCCAAAATATGTTGTTAATTCTGTACTTTGGCAACCTACTCAAAATGCTGTAAACACAGACCTTGTAAGATCAATATTATTTTGGAGTGGATCATCTTAGAGTACTTTACACCCAAATCATCAGTGCATGCATATTCTCTATACTGTTCTCTATGCATTTTGTAAGATGCTCACAAGGAGAATTTGTTTAACAATCCATAGCTTCTTTTAAATTAGTAAGTGATCGATTCCTGTACTCTCGTGACCTTAATGTGTGATATTTCAGGGGTGATATTGTAAGGAGAAACTAGATGCTAGTGCCTCCAAGGGGTCGTGGAAAATGAACCTGTTGTAATCACTGATTGTTAATTGTTTTATTTTCAGAAAAATGCAAAGGGTCAAGTTTTGTTTGACAAGGTCTGTGAGAAAATCGAAGTTGCCGAGAAGGACTACTTTGGTTTGCGATACATTGATGAGAAAGATGGACAGGTACTTGATAACTATGTTTTTTTTTGTGTTTTTTTTTTTTTTTTTTTGTGAGCAAAAAGAATTTCTTACAGGATTAAAAAAAGTATATCACAAAGGGGTTAAACTGTCTAGATTGTTATTAAAAATCAAATTCAAATGCATAAAACCATGAAAACGAAGGTGGAACAATTAAATAAATTTTTGTCATTTTCATATTTTCTTGAACAATAAAAAAAGGATTAACACCACTTGAAACTGGGAAATGGCTTTGGTACAAAGGTTGTTCTGCAATCGGTAATATTTTAATGATATTGGATCAATTTACAGCTGCAGTGCTTAGGATAAAATGAGGTGGAAGTACAGGCAGGTAGCAGATGTGGCTGGCTACCAGGTCTAATTGACAGCTCTGAATCAGTTGTAGAATTTAAAATAATTTCTAACATCTTGCACCCAAATGTTTGATTTAATTAACCCACAGAATCTATATAATTATATTTCCATGTATGTATTATAATAAGGTAATGTTCTTGGTTTCAGTATAACTGGCTTGATCCACTCAGACCCATCAAGAAACAGTTGAAACATGGTAAGGTTTTTTACATTATAACTTCTTGTTACTTACAGGGTATTACCTGTTGTGGTTATTGTTAAGTTGTTTTAAATTTTTGTCAGAACTAGCTATGTTTGAAGTTGAGATAAGTGTTTTATAAATTAGAGAGATTTCTAGAATTCCCTTCATACAGCTGAAACTTGTGGACTTTGATACCTACAGATTCTACCTGTTTTTGATTACATTTCTTTTTTTTAAGGTTCTGAAAAATGTTTGATCGTGTGGCGTAACAATATTTTAAAATTGCTGCTGGTGATCTTGTGATGTAATCGACTCTATTACTAAGTAGCAGTAGATCTTGGTTTAATTAACAAAAAATTATAGCACAGGGTTGGCACAGGTCATGAAAAACCTGGAAAGTTGCAGAATTTCCAAATTTCATTTTTTAGGCCTGGAAAGTCATGAAATTTAGGTGTGGGTCATGGAAAGTCATGGAAAATCAATATGCTCTCTATGAGTGAAAGGCAGTAAGACCTAAAGTTGAAAAGTTAACTGATGAGTCCAAAACTCAGATTTAATTTCATTGGAAATAAACAGAAGCAGGCATTGTGAGAATGTTTGCAAACAGGTCATGGAATCTTTCAAAAGGTCATGGAAAAAGTCATGGAATTTTAACGGGTCAAAAGTGACTACGAACCCTGTAGCAGACATTTTGCTCTTTGCTTGTATTTTTGCATGCCCCTTTGGAGCTTGAAATTGCAATATAACTTGCAAATAACAGTGCATATTACGGTATATGTTAAACCACCTTGTAAGTTTTATGAATGTGGTTACTTCCCAGAGCCATACCACTTCTACTTTGCTGTCAAGTTTTATCCACCAAACCCAACTGCCCTTGTGGAAGACATCACACGGTAATTAATTGCCATTAGAATCATTTAGACGTTGACAGGGCTTGACACTAAAGGTAGCCAACTAGCCACAGACTAAGGCTCCGACGAAGGGCAAACACTCGAAACGTCAGCTTTTGTAATCATTACAGTGGCCAATTTACCATTTCAACTTTGTTGATATATCCAAATTATTTCGTTACTCCCACCGACACAGCCCCAAACAGTTTCTTTCGAAACTATCAGCCTTTACAAGAAATTCAGTTTTGGCTGGTAGTTTTCGATTTCCACTGGCCAGTTTGGCTAGTAAACAAACTGAAATTGTAACTGTAACTTTTAAGTTGTCACTTGCCGCTTTGCTAGTAAGTTGAAAAGTCAGTGTCAAGCCCTGTTTTTTTAGTGCTTTTAAAAAACATCTTAACATTGTGATAATAAGCTGAGGATGCTAGCAGTAAATATTTTTGGAAGTATATAGTTGTTTTTTAAAATAAAACTTAATAAAATCAAAAAATTTACATTATGTTTTGTTGTGTGAAAAATACATCTGTTTGACCTACATGTAACTTTCAGGAACACTCTTCTCCTTGCAAAACGTGCATGTACATACATGCATCTTTGCCATTATATTTATTATAATTTTTTTTTGTTTTTGTTTTAATTAGATACTTAATGGTTCTACAACTGAGAGAAGATCTTCTGAAAGGAAGGTGAGCATTAAAGTGCCCCTGAGACGGAAATTGATCATTTTATTTCAGGCAGATTTTTTACAGAATGTTGAATTGGGTCCAGTTAAAACCCTTTTTGCCATTAAAAACTTAAAACAAACCTTCGATGACCAATTTTTACTGCTTCAATGTCATCCAAAACTGGTCCACCATTGCTGAAAACATGTTCCAGCCGAGCCCGCAATAGTACAGCAGAAAACGTCATCATGACGTCAAAGGCTCAACAAACTTATGCTTTGCTTTGTCACAACTCTCTTTGTTCGCTGCAAAGAGAATCACACACAGTACTTTTTTGAGAACTGTTTCGTTGTCAGTCATGAAATGTTGAATTTGTCTGACGATAATTGTCCCAGAAATCGTCTGAAGCTTCTGTGGATAGTTTTGAGTCGGCAAACAATGAATTTTTGCCATGCGAATAAAGATAAATATAGAACGGCATGGACTCCACATGTGGCTTTTGTGTTCGCATCGCTTTATTGCCTTTGAATTGTATTTTTGCTTGTCGTAAGGGATTTGCCTTTTTTGTAAGAAATGATTGAGTGATATATAAAAATTGTTCTCGGCAATGGCTGATTGTGTATCAAGGTGGATATTGGGAGTTTGCGAAAGCCATTTCTAAGCCATTAATGTGTTTGCCCTGATGCATTTGGTCAATGATCTCAGTAACCCTTTTCTGCGTGTTTTTTACTATTGGTGCTTTGAGAGGTTTGAAGTGAACTCTGTTGTTGAGTTGCAGTTTGGCCTCTGTTGTTTTTCTGTCTTATTCATGATGACTATTGTTGTGTTGCTTCGGTAAGGTTTAAAGGAGAGTTTGTTTCAACTCTTTTAGAGCCGTAACCTCATTGCGTTACAAAGTATTTTTTGGCTTAGATACAGTCTGCAAGTTGTGTTATGACAATTTTCCAAGTAGCTCTGAAGGGCGATAGAAGACTGAACTGGTGGCATTCAGTTTGATATGAAATGGAAGTGGTTCTTTGTTTTTTCTGTGAAAGGTGTAATGGAGGCGCATTTGTCTTGTGAGTAAATCTCGCAAAAGCTGGCCTGATTTCACGTTTGTTTGTCATGGGTGTTGGGATGAATTTGAGATCCTTTGATAGCATGACTTGGCTGTCAGATGGTTGATAGTTTGAAAGGTTTTTAAAGAAATTTTCATTTTTGTTTTTTTGGCTGCAAGCCTACATTTTAAAGTGTTTCTACGCTCTATATGTCTTAAGCTATGTGTTGTACTTTCGCTGATATTAAAGCCAGCTTTTTGTAGAGTCCGAGCACACAATTACATTTTTCATCTCTTTTGTATAAAAGTGAGCTCTTTGAGGTCAGAAATCTCACTCCTCAATTTAGCTGTTTTTTCATTCTTATTTACAATGTTCACCAAGTACTTTCCTTTGTGTAAGGTATTCTACCAAAGAGTTTTTAAAGGTGGATATTGATCAGCGCATATGTAAAGGTGACAAAACCCGTGGAGGTTTCTAGACTTCACTTTCATCGAGATCACACTTAGGATGGTTTTTCTTGTCCCTTCTTTTGAACGGTAGGCACTGAACCCGACAGAATTCTTTGCCTAGATCCTTCAAGGAACACAGATCTCTCGAAACAGTCCTCGGAGAAGTGTTCGGGGTAGATCACAAATATTCCTGCAGGATTTAAGTTTACCCGGCAAGTTCGCACAAATTGCATCTGTTTTTCCTGCTCTGATCTCAGGGATGTAGATAATAGCTGGAAGCCGGGAAAATTACCTGGCTGTGAACGCGATTTTTCCGGCTGTAAAGCACTACTTCTTTCTCCAAAATGTTTTTAAATGTTGTCAGAAGATTGTTATTTACTTATTTTGTTGGTTTACACCTTCATTGCTGTCTTACCTGAATTGAAAGGATTGTAAACACTCCATTTAGTGCGACTATCACATCATTCGCATTGCATTGTCCATTTTGCAGACTCAGTGGCCAGTGGTATTTGTACTTCATGTATGCAAAGTAATGAATTCCCTTGATTTTGATCCCAAAATCAAGGAAAATGCATTTTCAAGAATTCGTGGGGGGGGGGGGGGGGGCATGCCCCCAAACCCCCCTAGGTATAGTGTGCCAAAGGCACGCTAGAGTGGGCTTTTGGCCCAAGTACCCACCTATCATTGCTAGATTTCCGCTTGTTAAAAACTTGAGCTACATCATTGGATCTATTATGGCAAGGCTCCGATGCAGAGAAATACCTGCAGCATGGTCTGTACGATTACTTCAGCTTTGAATTATGCATTGATGCCTTGTCATTTTGTTTAGTTTTTGTAAGAATAGTAATGTGAGATTTTCGCGTCAAGCCTTTGACATCACTTCCTCTGAGTCCTGTGATCAACTTCCAGAACATGGTCAAATAATGGCAAATGCGAAATTGCGCATTTAAAGGCCCAAAAAAAGATATTTCTGGTGCTTGGTCTAGACTGAAATTTGGCAGAGTAGGTGAAGGAGACACACTGAACACGATAATGGAAAAAAATGATGTACGAAAATTTTGATCTCAGGGGCACTTTAAATTTATGTATAATGTTACATGTTTATGCAACAGACTGCATCTGTGTGGAAAGAAAAGGCATGTCTAAGAATTATAATTTGTGTGTTTGTATAATGTCTGTCAAGTTTGATTTTCCATGTCGTGAACAAAAGTTGAATAATAATTATGGTTATGGCCCATCAAGTAATTTTGCTTGTGCGCATCACTGTCGAAGGGCATCACGTTAACGAATATTCCTGGCCCAGCTAAAACTTAGGGATATCCAAGGATATCACCCAAGTGATATTCCCCAATTTCTAAACCTTATGTCCACTACGATAAGTCTTTTATTAACATTTTAATCAAGTCGAGAGATCCTGTAATAATTATATTATAAAGGGGAAGGGAAATATTTGTGTCTTCATAAAGGCAAACCAGAGGACACTCCAAGAAAACATTCCTTGCAGCAAACTGTAAGCTGTTTGTAAGCAATTTTTCATGCATGCTGCAATATTTGAAGGGTAATAAATGCAATAACCTCTATTTTGCCCAAAATATGCTTCTATTTGTTTTTGGATAGCATCTGGTCCTCAAAGTTCACAGTTCTCCTCAAGCTTTGCTCTCAGAAAATTGTTTTCATCTTAGAACTGATAATGTCCACAGACAATATCCATGCATTTTTTTTTTTACCTGTGCGTGATAAAACAAAACCTCATCCTTTCAAGTGAATTTCAATTGAAAAAGTGTAGAAAAATAAGCTTGAAAAATAAAGGCAGGAACAGGGTCGAAACCCATGCCTCCAAGATACTAATTGGGTACAACTGCTAACTGAGCTGTGAAGACTCTTGTTGGCAGCAAAGCAAACATTTAGAATAGGAGGTCTTTTGTTCTGGTAAAGAAATATGATTGTGATAAGTGAAGAAAATTAAAACACACAAAATGAAATTAGTGGAATGAAGTGAAATGAAGCACATAACTGTGAGTCATCAGTAGTTGATTTTTTTTCTCATAGATTACAGTGCTCCGTCCCCATCCAGGCCCTGCTTGGATCATTTGTTGTGCAAGGTAAGATGCTCTTGTCAACCTTTTACACCCTAATATCAGTATGTATGTTCTCCATACTGTTCTCTATACATTCCCTATGGTGTTCACATGGAGAATTAGTATGTGTAGTAGGACTACATTTACATGCTGTCCAATTGGAAATAGTTGGATGAAGAAAATTCCAAGGACTGCAAAAACTGAACGGGGCTGTAGGCTGAGTCCAATTTGGCTGTCAGAGGAATTTTCTTGGTCCAGTTATTTTCAAAATTGGACAACCATGTAGTTCCCTTATTTATTAATTAATCTATAGCTTATCAGTTGCAACTGGGCATTGCTCAGTCAAGCTATTATTTTTTAACTTTTTAAAAATGTCCGATTAAGGATTAATTTGGATAGCACTAGATAATCCAAATTAACTCTTAATAGGAAAGTTTTAAAAACTTTAAGTTAAAGAATAACAATGATAGCAATGCTGACAATTTCAGATTAGTTACCACCTATACAATTAGGATAACAATCAAGGGTTTGGTGATCATTTCCTTGATTCTTGTGGCCTTAATGTGTGATTCGGGGGTGATATTGTAAGGAGAAATTAGATGCTAGTCACTTTAAGGGGTTAGCATTTTGACTTTTTAATTAAAGGACACTTTTTGTTCAAGAGTAGATAAAGACTGCACTCCTACCAAAATTCATTACCTGATGAAGACGTTCAGAGTTAAATTGTGCATTAAAACTGCTATCCTATAAATTGCGGAGTGATGATTGCAATTAATCACTTTTCAAGTGCAGAATTCACAAGTCGGGTAATGGATTTTCCTTGAATCTCAGAAATGAATAAAAGTGAGAAAAAAAGAAAACGGCAGTAACGTTGTTTATTTTTATCCTGAGTGCAAAACAAGAGATGCAAAACAAGAGATGCAAAACAATATGATCACTTAGCCTCGTCTTCAACTCCCAATTCCACATTTGCGTCGTCGACCAATCAGAATGGGAGATTTTATTCAATTATGCAATTCTCCTGCGAACGGTCCTCCCTCAAGATCAGACATAAATTTATTGTAAAGCTCAATGTGTGTTTAAAACCTGCTTTTGTAGCTGAAGTTGGAGACTATGACCCTGAAGAACATGGAGATGGTGCAGGTTATCTTTCAGAATTCAAATTCTGCCCAAGACAGGTATAGATAAAAATAATGATGAGAATATTATGATATACAGGGAAGTGTTCGTTTGAAGAGTCAAGAAAAACATCAAAATGCAGCGGCAAACCCACAGAGAAGCAACTCTGGGAGTGGCTGCCAGCTAAAGCCACACATTCAAGTGAAATTCCTTTGGTCCTCAGAGGAGCTGTAAAATTTCAACAGCCCATGTGAAGTAGCGTGACACCTCCCTTACTACTTAGAGGTGAACACATTCAAGTTTCTGGCCAGAATTGAGACTTAAACTCCAAAGATCTGATTTTTAATTCTCCCCTATAGCTGCCATTTCCTTGTGAACTAATCCCAGTAATTTGGTGTTACATGACTTGTGTATCAAGATAACAACTCCTAGCTGATAAGTTTGAGTCTTCTCATTGCCGAATAATATGTATTTGCTGGATAATGCATGGATGACAGGGGTAGATGTCATGTAACTCTCTTCACTGTCTACTGCCCCCCCTCCCCCCCCCCCCCCATTTAGCTCAATGGATAATAGGGCGCTGGACTGATGTGTGGGAGGTCGAAGGTTCAAGCCCCGGCCGGACCAACACTCAAGGTCTCAAAGTAATTGAGAAGAATTTGCTGCCTTTCTATAACATCGAAAAATGGTTAGATATTCTAGTCTTCTCAGATAGGGACGAATAAATGGATTTTGCAGGGTTAGGGGTAGGAGACGTTAATTTCCCACGCACGAGATTACTGTGCGATGGATGTCCTCCCCTGGGGTGGGATGGGTGGGTACAAAGGGGTTTGTGTCAATTGGGATGAAAGTATTTGTTCCTTTCTCCTGCCATTCCTGTGGTGAATGAATTAAATTCTAAAAAAAAAAAGTTCTTGTAATGTTAGTTTGGAGAATTTGATATTGGATCAAGTGATGATCCCCGTGTTGATAGTAATAATTATTTTTTCTTTATTCTCATCACTTGTGTGCTTGATATTGTATTGATAATTATTGTAAGGAGAAATTCTGTCTTGATCACTTGTGGGAGTCAAAGGGTTCATTACTTTTAAGAGTTAAAGTGTTTAATTTGAATTGGTTTTGTAGCCAGATGAGATGCTGCAGAAAGTTCACCAGTTTCACACGAAACACAGGTACTGTGTTCATATCTCATTTGATCCCTGACTTCAATTGAACATGCCTGTAGACACATGTCCTCTAAGCTGGAGAATTTTTATTGTCCATTTCCAAAACAATTTTTTCTGTTTACTACAGGGAGATGTTTTTTTCACAATGTATCTGTGGTTTTAGATTTTACATATTACAATGTGATGTACATTTATTTGTTCATGAATAAATGAAATAATTATAATAACTCTTTATAATGCTTGAACATGTTAAGAGAGAAAATTTGTTTTACTGCATAATATTCTTTTTGATGTTCCCATTTAATTTCCTTTGATGCCAACAAGGAAAATTTTTTGAACAATCAAAACCTATCCTAGATGGTGATCATTTTCTTTATTCTCTTGACCTAAGTATTGGATTCAGCAGTGAAACTTTCCAGAGGTATTAGATGCTGGTCACTTGTAGGGGAATTGGAAAGCAGCTGTTATAAGGTTATTGTCTATTTCTGTCTTGCAGAGGGATGATGCCTGAGGATGCAGAACTGCAGTATCTGGATAATGCTAGGAAACTCCCCCTGTATGGAATCGACCTTCATCAGGCTGCAGTAAGTGCCTTTCCCATGTTAAAGTTACTGTAGTTCACTCTTTCCACCCTGACATCAGCACGCATTTTCTCCACACTGGTCTCTTTACATTTCCTATGGTACTGACAAGGAGAATTTGTTTGACAATCAGAAGTTCTTAAATAGAGCATTAATTTTTGTTTATTCTCATTACCTAATAGTTTATAATTATGTGATTTAAGAGTCACACTGTTGGCAGAAATTAGAAGGTGGTCACTCTCACAGGAATTTCATTAATTTCGGAAATAGACATATAATTATTTGGACATAAGTAGGTGGATTACAGTTTAGTAGTAATTGAGGCAGATTTGTCACCAGTCAATCTCTTCTGTCCATTCAACATGGTGCACGTGAACCAATCATGTTGTTGATTGAGTTGTTAGAACTCATCATAAAAATCACCCAGCAACCATAAAGGAGACAAAATATCAACAAAATCACCTTTATTGATGAATGTTTTTCAAAAAACTGGGAGGTGGAATGGCCAAAGTAGCCAGCTCTGTTGTGGAGAGTAGCCATCGGGATTCAACGGTTGCTGGTTTCTAATGAAATCCCTCCTCTTCGGCCTTTAAATGATTAAGGTAAGGTAAGGATGGGTGATACCATTTTGAGCTTCTACAAGCCAAATCCTTTTTAGCAACTGTTATCAGGGTTCGTACATGTCATGGAAAACCTGGAAAATGATGGAATTTCAAAATTTTATTTTCCAGGCCTGGAAAGTCATGAAATTTAGGTGTGGGTCATGGAAAGTCATGGAAAATCAATATGCTCTCTATGAGTGAAAGGCAATAAGACCCAAAGTTGAAAAGTTAACTTACTAGTCCAAAAATCAGATTTAATTTCATTAGAAATAAACAGAAGCCTGCATTGTGACAATTTTTGCAAACAGGTCATGGAATCTTTCAAAAGGTCATGGAAAAAGTCAGGGAAAGTCATGGAATTTTAACTGGTCAGAAGTGTATTCATGAACCCTGGTTATATATGTTGCAAGAAAAATGAAAAGTAGGAATTACTAAATCATGTTGCATGGTGACGTTCTTGTCAAATTTTTGTTTTCCATCCAGTATACGTGTGTGTGTCATTACAGTGTATAAAACAGTCAGTTTGGGTTTGATTTATGATCACTAAAAAGGAAGATCTTCAATTTCATGATGTATTTCTTTTAAATTTGCCGTAGGATGCAGAAGGACAGCCAGTGATTATTGGAGTGTCAGCATGGGGCATTCATATCTTCCACAACAACAGACTGATTAACAAGTTTGTTTGGTGTGTAGAAATAATAATATTAATTATAATATAGTCTTTATTTCAGTTCAAAGGATAAAAACACAGGCCAAAGATTGGCCTATGTTACAATATAATTATTTAAAACTAAACTAAACCATACTAAAAATTAACCTAATTTACAAGCATGGGTTTGAAGTATTGGGTGTTAACTTTGGAGCGAAAGTACCCTGTCCTACTTAGATTGTATGCAGTAGTATTTTGCTCTTTAGGAATGATGCATTTAAGAGGGTGCAGGCCCAGTGAGATCAACTTATAAAAAAAATTTTCTGTCTGCTGTGTCTCTAGAAAGCTTGAAATAATGAAGTGACAGGAACTATATTACCACTTGTAACATTTATCTAAGAAGCATTGGATTAATGCCAAAAAGTGGATTTTTCCGAAAAAACTTGCTTCTTTGTTAACCCATTAACGGCCGCAGCTTTTGTGGAAAACTGTGTTTTGAAGCTAGTCCAGCAGATTTGGGGTCACTGTTGGGGTTTTAAAAGCTCGAACTTACCAAAAACCACTTGACAGCTCGTGCACTCGACGGCCTTTCGATCCAAATGCAAAATGGCGGCCTGAAAATCTCGGGCACGCGCAGAGAGCAAGATTTCGACATAGTTTTTGGGTTGAAAAGTCACGCCCCACTTACGACTTCTACTTTTCTCTCTTTCTCCTGCCCTTTTTTTCCCCTCTCCTTGCCTAAAGTTTCTCCTCACTTGCTGGAAATTGAGTAGGCTTCATTTTGGTGTAGAGATTTTTCAGAAACTACTCATTATTTTCAAAGCACATGCTCGGAAAGGTAGGTGGGTAGTGAAACACGATCTTCGTGCAGATTTTCCAGTCAAAGTGACACGGTTTTTTGGCTATTTCTCCAATCTCCTGCACTCAATTGCGCTCATTCTGGTATCGTCTGCAAGATATTTTCAACCCGTTCAAGTACATGCTCGAATTCGTGCTCCAGAGTTCAAATTGATGACGTCACAGGGCGTAGAAAGGGTGTGGGTCCCCATGGGCGCATACGGGCGCACTGGACGTTAATGGGTTAAGGTCTGATCCAGATGTATGGGTTGACAATGAATTACGAGCTACATTGTCATTAGGCAATAATATCTGTGGAACTTTTGTTAAAATACAATGTATTGCCTTTCTGGCAAGAACCTGCCTCCATTATTTTACCATAGAGTGTGGCATGTTTGTCTGTTTTGTTTCACTCTCTTTGCTTTATTGATCTGGTTTGTCTTCTCCTTCTTTTCTACTAATTCTGTTTTCCCCATTGATTATTTTTATGTGTTCCCCTCTTGTGTTTTTATTTCAGGCCAAAGATTGTGAAAATTGCTTTCAAAAAGAAGAAGTTTACCCTGACAATCAGAGCGGCTAGTGAGGTATAATTTATATTTACTTGTTTGACAGAATTTTACTATAATGCTGTTTTGTCTGACTACACTGAAATAACGCATAACTGATCAAAATTGAAATGTAGGCAGGCACTGCAGCCGTATGTCTAGACAAAACATGCCCAGTTGCACTTTGATTGATTCATTAAAAAGTTTCAGTCCAACTCTTACTTTCAGGGCCCTGAAAAGCCCCTATGGGGAGTGGTCAATTAACCTATGTGTGTGTGTGTGTGTGTGTGCAATTGTTTTCTTAATCTTTAACTTCCAAGATCTGATTGATTATTAATTCTCCCCTCTAGCAGCTACACATTACTTGGTAGTTAGTCACAAGAATTTGGCATTAGATAACAAATTCTTTCCTGATAATTTTATGTTTTCTTCTTTCATTGCTCCTTTGAACCTTATACAGAGAATAACCAATCCTTGTGTTTGTTTGTTTCCCACAGAGTGATTACTACGCAGCAGTAGTGCTGAGTTTTAAACTGGGCAGCTTAAGGGCAACCAAGCGACTCTGGAAAGTTGGAGTTGAACACCATTCATTTTTCCGACTGTCACAGGCCGACCTTCCTCCCAAAGATGTCGCATTCATCAAGCTTGGTTCCAAGTTCAGATACAGGTC
This sequence comes from Stylophora pistillata, assembly GCF_964205215.1. Lineage (NCBI taxonomy): Eukaryota > Metazoa > Cnidaria > Anthozoa > Scleractinia > Pocilloporidae > Stylophora > Stylophora pistillata. The sequence goes on from NC_142520.1 coordinate 35,232,882, forward strand.
TGGTTTTTGAATTTGAAATATGCAGTCTCCACTCATGGGAATTTAATTGGAATTTAGCAGTGGACATAACATAAGGTGGCTCTTCTGGTAAATCTTTTCCAGGTCAAATCGGAATCTGTTTTTTGTGGAGGGAGAAAAACCAGAGGATGCGGGGAAAAACTCTGAGTGAGGACGCGAACCAACCATAACCTCAACCCTCCCAGGTTGGGAATCAACTAAGGCCACAGCAGTGCGGGGCAAGGGCTCTCACCATTGCCTCGTTTCTGCTCTTCATCTCCTCTGAGAGTTAATTTTGGTTGTACAAATCATTGCCAAAGACATTTCCCAGATCACCCTTGAAAGAGGAGGCTCTTCAGATTGTCCAAACTACGCGTACCTTCCTACTAATCTGACAGTGTAACTCTCCATTTCTATCAAAATGTTATCGGAACAATGAAGGGGCCATTTGATTTGTTAAGAGTTTTGTGAATAACTTTCATTTCTAAGGACTTGTTAATATACTTGTGTCTTTTTTAAATATTTGTGCATTTAATTCTTGGTTCTCCTCAGTGGCCGCACCCAGCATCAAGCGCGTCACAGCCAAGAGATTCTTCGTAATTCCCGAGATTTTGAGCGAGTTTCAAGCAAACGCTTTTCATCAAAAGTCCTTGATGGTAAGCTGTAAAAAAAGGAAAAAAAAATATTAATAAACAACTGGAGCTTTGAGACAATCAGGGACCTCATTAATTTCAGAAGTAGGGTTATATTAGGACATAAGTAGGCGGAAGACAGTTCAGCGGTAATCGAGGCAGATTTGTCAGTGGTCTTTCTCTTCTGTCCATTTAACATGGCGCACAGCGAACCGATCGTGTTGTTGATTGAATTGTTCGAACTCATTACAAGAATCACCCAATAACCAAAAAGGAGACAAAATATCAACAAAAAACACCTTTATTGATGACTGCGTTTAGAATATATTTATTGTTTTCCAAACATTGATTTGGATAGAGTTATTTTTACAGCTTCTCAGGGCGAAGAAAATGGTACAAGTCTTGCTGCTCATTTTACAGCTGCAGCTCGGTGGGTCAAGTATGGAAGGTCTTAAATTCACTCACACTAGGTTGAATTTGTTTCAATTTGTAGGTAATCGCAGGACAGAGGATATTCCCGAAGTACCATTCAAAGAGGAAGAAGAAAAGACTGATGACGAGGAAAAGAAAGATGAGGAAAAGACAATTGAGAAGACAGGTTAAACTGAAGCCTATGCAAATTGATTCAGTCAGAGTTATATTTACATTAGTTGTTGTCTTTTTTTTCCGTTGAATTATTGCTTGGAAGACTCAAAGTACTGAATGGGTGATCTCCAATTTTACTTTCAACTACCAGTGCACCTTCACAAAACTTTTTATTTAAGCACTGTGCATTGCTTCTGACCATAGCAAATTCTGAGCAGTGCTTGTCTTCGTTTGTCTTCGTTTGTAATTTTTCCTTTTGTATTTCCCACTGTGCCTTATTAGTCTCTTCCTCGTGCTAACCTCCCGTCTTTGTTTCTCCTTCCCTCCTTAACTTTCTTTTCCCTGTTATTTACATTCTACTTCATCTTTTTTCTCTCCCTTTTCCTCCTATTTCTTTCCTCACTCTCTCTTCTTCTCTTTGTCTCTCTTCCCTCCCCCCATTTCTTCCTGCTTTTCCCTTCCTTCTCTTCTTCCTCCGGCCGTGCTTTTCATCTCTCTCTGTTTCTCTTTTTGCTGTCCTTTCGTTATTGTTTATCCTCCACTTTTCCACACAGCACGGCTATACCCATTTTTTTTTACACTTTTCTCTTTCCCTGTTCGTTACAGAACCAGGTGAAGCTCCTGTGGCAACAGTTGAAGGGTAAGAATTGTCTCACTATAAACTGAAACACTTTTCTGACTATTTGAATTAGTTGAAAGCTAGTTTTGTTTTATTAATTGAGTTGATAACGTAAATTGACCACAGTTCACCACAGTAAAGTGTTTCTGAGCTGACGGTTTAAGCGTTAACTCTTTAACTCCCAAAAGTGATTAACCCATAACTTCTCCCTACAGTATCCATACATGATCCAGCAAACAGGTAATGAGAGTACTCAAACTTATCAGGTAGAAGTGTTTTGCCTTGATTGAACACCGAAGGAAATGTGTAGCAGCTAGAGGGGAGAATTAACAATCAGAGCTTGGGAGTTTAAGGGTCAACCTTTCACTCTCACAAAGGGCTAACGCTCAACACGTCCGCTTTAGAAATGTGTAGCAGCTAGAGGGGAGAATTAACAATCAGAGCTTGGGAGTTTAAGGGTCAACCTTTCACTCTCACAAATGGCTAACGCTCAAAACGTCCGCTTTAGAAAATGTGTAGCAGCTAGAGGGGAGAATTAACAATCAGAGCTTGGGAGTTTAAGGGTCAACCTTTCACTCTCACAAAAGGCTAACGCTCAAAACGTCCGCTTTAGAAATGTGTAGCAGCTAGAGGGGAGAATTAACAATCAGAGCTTGGGAGTTTAAGGGTCAACCTTTCACTCTCACAAAGGGCTAATGCTCAAAACGTCCGCTTTAGAAACTTTCCGGTGGTTCATTTATATTATTAAAAACTAGATCATTGGATAATGCAATTCAAGACTTTTTATTGGCTTAGCCATTATGGTATATCAGCCAATATACCATAATCTACAAATATGGTAAGCGTACGCGTCAGCTTAAGATCAAAAGGGAGCTAAAAAATCCAGTTTCTTCTTACAAAATAATAATTTCTTGGGGGCGTTTTTAATAAAACAATTATTCCACTCGCGCTTGTTGGATATGAGATGATTATAGCCAACTCGGCGCTACGCGCCTCGTTGGCTATCTATCATCTCATATCCAACGCGCGCTCGTGGAATAATTGTTATTTATCATTAACAATTGGTTCATACGTCAGCGTGCGTTCATCGAGATATGAAGCACACGCGGGAAGTTTGGAGAGCACGAAAGAGGCGTCAAAGTTGCTCGAGGCGTAGCCGCGAGCAACTCTAGCTTCTTGAGTGCTTTCCAAACTTCCCAAGTGCTTCATATCTCGAGGAACGCACAGCTGACGTATGAACCAATAGCACATTTCCGAATTACCCTTGGCCTCATTTTCAAAACGCGTCCTGGTGCTCATCCTTTCATACGATAATAAGTTTTCATTCACATGCAAATTAAACTCATTTTCACAAGAATGGTTGATTGAGCACCAGGCCTCGTTTTGAAAATGAGGCCAAGTGTAATTCGGAAATGGGCTATTGTTTTATAACATTTTCAACGCTGTAGTTTATGTGCAAAAGGCAGAAATTCCCTCTCCTACGCCTCAATGTGTTGTTTATTTTGTTTCGGAAAAGTATTTCGCCTTGCTTCAATGATCTTGTCTCACTCAGATTGGTCAAAAACTGACGGGTGAATTCATGCGTGGAAATGAAGTTAGAGTTGCGAAACGAGATGAAACCGTTGATTGTTCTGTTTTCCCTTTCTCTGGGTTCTTTCTCGGGAGTTAAAAAGTCCATTCCCAAAGAAAAAGTAGGCAGATCTTTATCGGCTTGTTCGCTTGTTGCCATGGCTAGTTTAACTTTTTTGCGGAAGTTTTTTCTTTTTTTTAATGAAAAATGCTGAAGTCACTCGCGAGAAAAAAATTTTTTCGCGAGGCATTTGTTCGCTGACGTCACCAGCGTGCACAATGGAAAATTGAAGCACGCTCGCCCTATTGAATAGCCATTTCCGATATATTTGGGCGCGTAAGACTGGTAGCAAATAAAGACACGAAAGCGAGGCTTGGGGGAATATCGCGCGGCGAAATTAAATATAAAAATAATGTTTTCGTATGTAAACCGCCATAAGCATTTTGGAACTTTGTTGAAATCAAGAAAAAATGGAAGAACAATTTGATGGGAAGAGCGTTCCTTGAGTAATAGATTATTTAACAAAGAGAGGGATTCAGGTGAGTGATGAAGGACGCAGTAAACGTAAAGCTGAACTGGTAACGCTCGCGGTAAAGGCGCGTGAAATGAAATTACAACGGATCGATGAAGACGAAATGCCTGTATAAAATTTTAAAGATGCATTGCATTTCAACACGTCTTGAACCACTTGCTCTCTTCTTCTATGAGCATTAGCGCCAACTTTAACTTCTTGGCTGGAGGCTGGGATTGAAGTTGAAGACTGATTTATTCCCCTTTCCACTTTGTCGAGGTCTTCCACTGTAAGTTCCGTCTGGCATAGCACGTTTCTGTGTTGTTCGTCCACGTTTTCGAATCGGTCCGTGTAATCGTGGTCGCCGATCACACCGGTGTTCCCTGCTGATGAATGCATTCTACCGATTTTACCTTCCTGCACGTCTCCCTTTTTCTTTTCGCCGGCAGCTCTGTTGAATTATCTGCCAAGTGTTGTGCTCGACGATCCCGCTCGTTTTTCCTCTGTTCACGAGGATCACTTTTTGCTGCGGGCTGTTTCGGATCAAGTATTGTCGGTACGCCACTAGAAATGACTTCAATCTTTCAGGAAAGCGTCCTTTTAAAGTATTCTCTACTAAAATGTTGCGAACATACCCGAGGATCTGCAAGCGTCTTAAACTTTTCGTCCGCCCTTCGACAAAATGTTTCCCATTTTTTGCGTAGTTTCTGATCGGATGGAAAGCGAAAGTACGAGAGATTTGGCTTGTTATGGCTCCCATTTTTACACACTGCAACTGCACAGTATTTAACCATCGTTTGACTACAATTAACGCTCAAAACGAAAACACTTCCTGTCTCTCCTGGCTGTAAGTTTTAACTTCTCTCGCGCTATTCCCCCAAGCCTCGCTTTCGTTCTCTTATTTGGTTCCAGTGTTACTCGCCTGACTATATCGGAATTGGGCAATTTGATTGCACGAATTTACAAGCTATGTTATAAAATCAATTGATAAAACCAAATGATCTTGTAATGCCCTCCCCCCCCCCTTCACTGATACAGCACCACAGTTTCTTTGGCAACTTGCCCCCCCCCCCCCCCCCCTCATCTAGTTTTTTTACACTCCCCTTCTACAGTGCTGTACAAGTTAATGTTCTTTATTTCATTGTCTTTGAGCCTGGGTGAGAAAAGATTATTTGCTTTTTTTGGGGGGGGGGGGCGAGGAGGACAGAGGGAGGGAGGGGGAGTTTTCTGCCTTGGCAAACAAATGATAGTAATAATAATGATATGAAGAGAACAAAGAGCAATCTTTCTTGGCTAAAAAATTATTCTTTTCTCATACCGTTTTTTTTTTTTTTTTTCACGGAATCATTGTTATTTATTCACTATTTGTTTATTTCTTCACTTTTTCTTTTTTGCAGATGAGAAAACAAAATGAAGACTTATGTCTGCAAATGACATTTCTTACTACTTTCAGAAGTGTTAATAGCCAGCTTTTCACAGGAACATACGCAAACGATAAGCTTGCAAGATTTTGCATGTCAATTTTATATCAACCTCATATATGCGAGAACATACTGTTGTGCCAATGAGTTTAAACGCTTTAATATGTCAATTGGTTATTACAATAGAGCGTAAGATTTCCCCAAAGCGCCATACAGTTCTCGAAAACAATAGATTGCCTTTAGGACTACATCTTTGTTTTAGAATTGTATGGAATTATCCGGAAATCTGTCCAGAAATTGTTAATTTTGAAATTTCAGATAAAAATATCCTTCCAGATTCTTAAGTTTTTAATGATCTCAAACGCTCTAAGCGGAAAGATTCCTTTCCTCGATATCTGCTGGCAGACTTTCCGTATAAGCAGAATAGAGAGATTAACGTATATTGGAAATTCTGTCCAGATCAGTTGTACCGGGCGCTTAACCGACCTTAGCCCTTAGAGCTCCAAGAGTAACTAGCTTTCACTTTTCTCTTCGCGTTAACATGACAACTCCGTGACTGATCCCCGTGCGTGGCTGGGTTTTTCAAAAGACCATCGAGGTAACTCTGAGCTGAAGTAATTTTTTCGATAAAATTAATGACTTTTCCGGCGATTTTTCTTGACTGTATTTTATTACATCCAGTTTTCATTCACAGGAAAACCACGCAAAGCCTTGAGCGTGTCATACACTTTCAGAGAATAGAAAACAAAACCGAGTCAGTTAACTGTCAATCCTAGATTCAAGCAAACCGCCTTTCGACCAACCCGGCCGAGCTCCGACCTTTTATCAAATTCTCACTATGGTTTGCACAAAACTAAGTATGGAAACTACTCAGGGGAATTTACGATTTGACCATTGAGGTTATAGCGTTAATTAGAAATGCTATTTTACGATACTGTAGCTTAATTTGTTTTGGGAGGCCGTTGAAAAATCTTTCCTTTTTATTGGAAGGAGAGTTAGCCTGCATGATCCAATAACGATTTCCGTTATTGGATCATGATATAAAAACTTGCTTATGCACTTATTTTAAACTTTAGAGCAGTTGCCAATTGAATGCCGAAAGTATTCCGGGTTTGCTTGACTTCGGTCTTTGATTGGACTAGAAAAACCGCGCCATGCCTTAAGCCAATCAGGTATCAAACGAGTACCAATCGTCACTTGGGCCACTGCGTTTTCCCGCTCTTTTGATAGTTTTCCTGCTTTCACTTTGAATCCTCATTGGCTAAATTATGACGCATATCTTTGTTGTGATACTCTGGTTTTGGTTTTTTACGACAGTGAATTGATAACTGCTTTACTACTCCTAGATTTATTTTTACCACTTTACCTTTGCTTTGTGCAAGGTGTTTTACATACACTACTATAAATTAATGGTACTTATGAAATATGAACTTTTAAAACCTTGCTGTCTTAGTATGTGATTGCGAAAAAATTGTTGCTATTTGCAATGCATTTTATTTGAGCAGTTCTCTATGTTAATTAGAAGGGAATTGATAAAAAGTGGTGTCCACCCGTCCTTAACTGTTATTATTACTACTTTTTTTTTTTTTTAAGTGCAATAGTAATGGTAACCGTAAATGCGGGTGACAAAAACTTTCTTACCCCTTCACCGAAGCAGATTAAGTTTGTCATTAAGCCATTACCGATGATTTCAAGTTTCGCGCTGCGGCATTCGGCCTAGAGTGCATACTTCAAGCTTTCGTGTTCCTGAAAAAAGAGCTTACTTCCCTCGAACAAAGAAAATGACCTTATAAATGGTGCGTTTTTTAGCCCTACTGTTAGACCGGAATCTAACCAAAAGTTCGATATGCCTGTCAGGGCAGCGTGTAACTAAGGGAACGATGGGAATGGAGTAGAGGAGTGGAGCGTATCAAGAAATGTAATTTAGTATATCTAAGTTGAAATTGTAAATTGGCCACCGTAGAGTTAAAAAGCTGACGTTTTTAGCGTTAGCCCTTCGTCATCCGCTCTGGCGAAGGGCTAACGCTCGAAACGTCAGCTTTTTAACTCTTTACGGTGGCCAATTTACAATTTCAACTTAGTTGATATACCAAATTACCTTGTTACCCCCACCGACGCAGCACCACAGTTTCTTTAGGAACTCACCCCCCTTATTCACTTATCAAGAAATGGTCTACTGTTTTGGTTCAGCTTCTCACATTAAGTATTAAACAATAGTCCTTTTGTTATTTGTAGCGTTGTGAGACTTTGGCCGAAGCGACGTGAAAAAGTTCATGACCAATCGGAAAGAAATTTCGGCATGACAATTTAGCTACATCGGGGGAGTGTTAGAGTATATTTGCACTCGAGCCAGAGTGAGCCGGTAACAGCTGGTGCCGAATGAAATTTCAACCCTGCCGCTTTCATTATTTATTAATAAGTGTTTTCTTGATACAGGGCTATAATTTTCGGCAGAATTGACAAAGGGTCATAATGAAGTCTTGTGAGGGAAACATGATGCGTGTCACGGGAGCGTGTCCGAGTCACGGCATTGAGCGTTGTCTTCTTAGTGTGACTATCGTTTATTGGTTGCGTGTTTTGAAAAAACGAACGCTACTTCGCTGTAGTCAGGGATCTAATTATTTCTATTATTTCGTTTTATTACTTTTTTTATTTACAGATTCGCGTATTCCATTTATTTCAATTTATATCTCAATTGTTCGGGTGAATTACCATCCTCGGAGACCCAGGGGCTGTGAGTCGATTTCAAGTAAGGGCAGAAGAGCCCCTGGGGACATTGTCTTACAAGGCTAGTTCCAAACGGCCGCAGTCGTTCTGGTATCTGATTGGTGCCAGAAAAATCTTTGTGTTTTTCTGCCCAATCAGAGTAAAGTGTGCTTTGGAGTCCTTTCTTTCCTTTCCCTTTGAAGCTCTGTTGCCCGCTATGTTTGTTTTGGCCGTGCGACTAAGCTTTGCCTTGGGTGAAAAGTTTCAGTCTCAGCACACAATGTAAGAGAAATCGATCAGATTGTCCGAAAAAATCTCACCGGAAATTATACTGAATACTTTCGCAGGTATCACAAGAGAACGTGTTAAAAAGTTTGCTAGGTTCATATAAAACACAATGATTGCAGGCGTTGATATGTCGCTTTAAACGTTAAACGAGATGCAAAAATCTTTCTAGATTTTTTGTACACGTCGCACGGGCCACGCAGGTATGTCGAGCAACTGGCGGATCTGGCGCTCATGCTTACGTAGCTTTCTTTGCGCGACAAAATCTAACCTTAGCTTTGTCAGCTGTAAAGTCTTACACAATATGGCCAAGGTTGCAGAGAACGTTAAGTTCGTGGACGACCTCCACCAAGCGCTTACAGAAAGCTTTGCTGTGTTTTCGGTTAGCTAATTGAAATCTGAACAAAAATAATTATCGAGAACATCGTGGGAAGGAGAGATGTTTTCGAACAGTTACCGAAGGGGTTTGGAAAGAGTTGAATCTTTCAACTGCTGCCTAGAGTATTCAAATTATTGAGCTCGAAGGGCCACGGATTCTCTTCTAGTCCCTTGGTCATTGTCATTTCACCTCTTGTCGATTGTTGAAGACCAAGTTATATGGCTCATCCTCGGTGTAAAAACCTGTGAAGCTCACGAGTGACGTAAGACAAAGACAACAAAACTTTATAAACAATAGCGTACAGCAAAACGATACAGCAAAACAAAGAAAACCTCGTCAGGTTTTTACACCGAGGATGACCCAATTAAATACCTTTGATCATTGGGAATAGATGCTGCTTTCATTGGGGAAAACAAAACCAAGGACAAGGAAATATTGGATGGAAAGGGTGGGTTTGCTTTATTGTAAATGTCAGCTTAGAATAGGGTTATCTACCCACATCTAATAAACAAAAGTTTCCACGCTTAGCTTTACTTTTATTTCAGGCGAAGATTAGATTTGATTTTGGCGCGTACAGAAAGCTGCATAAGCGCCAGTTGCTCAACATACCTGCGTGGCCCGTGCGACAAAATAGCTTCACGGGATTGGAAAAGTTTCAGTTACAGCAAATTTGACAAAAAATCGAGAGAGATTTAAGCTTACATCTCATCTGACGTTTAAAGCGACATATCAATGCCTGCAACCATTATGTTTTATACGAACCTCGCAAACTTTTAAACACGTTCTCTTGTGATACCTGCGAAAGTATTCAGTATAATTACTGGTAAGATTTTCGCGGACAATCTGATCGCTTTCTCTTATATTGTGTGCTGAGACTGAAACTTTTCACCTCAGGCAAAGCTTCGTCGCACGGCCAAAACAAACATAGCGAGCAATAGAGCTGCAAAGGGAAAGGAAAGAAGGGACTCTAAAGCACACTTCACTCTGATTGGGCAGAAAAACATAAAGATTTTCTGGCACCAATCAGATGCCAGAACGACTGGGACCGTTTGGAACTGGTCTTGTAAGACAATGTCCCTAGGGGCTCTTCTGCCCATAACTTGAAATCGGCTGACAGCCCTGGGTCTCCGAGGATGGTGAATTACTTGCGCCAAGGAGTCCTTGCGTGACACGAGCGCGACTCCTTGCACCGTGTGCGTGACAAACTACCAACCCTAACCCCGTTGCGCAGTAATTTGTTTCGGACCTAAAGAGAGGAAAAGGGGAAAATTTTACCGATTGATTGCCAGCCACTTCGTTAACTATGATGAAAAGACAAATTATACTTTAATTCCGGACTTTGGCCGCATTCCACGCAGTGCACTTGGCTTAGAATCTCTATGCTGTCACGAGATCCCCTGGACTGGGTTTTGGTGGGCAACTATGAGCGACGTGAATTAAATGAAAAATAATTTATGGAAGTTTTCTCCGACATAGTAATCTACCAAAGTTGAGGGAGCAACAGGGGGAGCAACAGGGGGAGCAACTTTTCATGTAAGAAATTTATTTACGGCGTATCACACTTCGTCCATCTGGCCTGCAGTCTGAGAGCCACTTCCGGCTTCTAGCCCATTCTCCCGTCTGAATCACACGGTCGCGTAATAACTATCGATTCTCTTGCCAGCAGCCGGCTTTTGAGTTCAACAGAAAAAGCCATGGCCAATTTTGTCTTAATTTTGCTTGGAACAGTAAGTATCCTTTCGGTAGCTTCCAGCTTCAGCGGATACGCGCCTCTTGCTCCGATTGTAAACACAGTTTCTGGCCCCGTGCGCGGTGAAGCCATCGTCTTAAACACGAAGAAGACCCTTGTTCAATACCTTGGAATACCGTTTGCTAAAGCAGGAAAATTCGAGGCTCCCCATTCGCCGATCCCGTGGAAAGATACGAAGAACACAACTTCTTTTGGGCAGGCATGTCCTCAAAATCCTTCCTTGGTCGTAAACTCGACAGAGAAAGACACAGGGGAAGACTGTTTAAATTTAAATGTCTTTGTCCCACAAGACAAAGGGACAGAGAATGGTAGTAAGTTATCCGTCATGGTGTGGATATATGGAGGTGGATTTTCAGTAGGAAGTGCTGCCTACCATAGCTACAATGGTCAATACCTTGCTACCGAAGGAAAAGTGATAGTCGTTACTTTTAATTACCGTCTCGGTGTACTTGGGTTTTTGTCCACGGGATCAAAGGAGATCCCCGGTAACTTTGGGCTTTTAGATCAAGTGAAGGCCTTACAGTGGGTACAACAAAACATTGAAAGGTAAAGAAATCTCAAAGTATACATGGTGTAAATCTGAGTTGCTAAATTACCAATATGGATTTATCTATTTTGAATTCGATCTTCCTACCCATGCCACGCACTCATAAGCAAAAATTCTGCTCTCCATGCTGTAATAGGAGGCAATTTGCCTCTCGCCATCCAACTGATCCCTATGACTTTCACGTGAAGCGTGAAGTGGTGTTCTGTTGCCAGTCGTCATTTAAAAAAAAGTTGAAATAAAATAGCTCGGAAAGAGTATCATAAAACCCCATACATTAATCATGCATTCCACTTCTTTGTCTTTCACGACATTAAACAAAGTCTACCAATATTTGAATGCATAATTAATGTATTGCGTTATAATTATGGTACGCTTGCCAAGAGCTCTTCAGGAGAAAAGGAGACCCTTTAAGTTTTATACAAAGACTAGCATATTTCAATCATCTTCACGTGTCTTTATTTTTGCCAAACGTACATAAGAAACAAGAATTATCTACAGTAACAACTATCCAGGAAAGCGTAACTTAAGCTACCTTCTGACAGTATCGATGCTAATTAAAAAATAGAGCAGGGAGGAAGTGTTTTATATTAATTTTGCAGTTTAATAACCAAGGGGATAATGTAATGTAATAGCTTTATTGATGTGTCAATATAAATTATTTAGTTTTTATAACTAATTGGGGACACAAAAAGAAATAAATAGATAAGTAAATGAATAGAAAAGATAAAATATAATTATTTACAAATAAGAAATTATGAAGGATATATAATTATATAATTTATTTGAATAACATTGTCTAAATTGTACATCAAACAGTAGGTATATAAATGGTGGTCTTTAAAGTGCCTATGCACTTATTCTTTTTTCTATTCTGCATTGAAATATATTGACTCTTAAACATGTTTTTGCAACATTTGTGGTATTTTGCCCTTTTCTCAATTTTTTATCAAGCTCTATAACCCACAGATAAAATGTCTGGCCAAGCAAAGAGGGACTGGGCACCATGACGTTACAGTAGGAATCTTGTGGAGAGAAAGATTCTTCATTGAGTCAGGGGTATTTGAAAAACCCCAAATTACACATCTAAAGGGCATTTTTTGGCTAAAAATACTGTAATTACAGTGGCTTCAACACTCACTTTGCTTCTTTGATAAACTTGGTGTTACTACCATTACATCACAGGTTTCAATACTCTTTAATGCGGCCAAAGAGATACAGGGAGCCTAAGTTTGAAACAATTTCGGACTTTTATCACCTCGTAAAATAACAAAGATGCATCAGAATCACCCACAAATCTTACCAGACACCCTCTATATACTTCTATTTTTATGATTTAATGCTAAAAAATAGGTGTCATAGGTACTTTAAGAGTTGCACAGGTCACAACAGCTATTGTTGTTTATAAGTAATGCTAGGTTTTTTTTCGTAAAGTTCTTTGTAAAAGATTCCATATTCAACAAGCCTTTCAATTTATTATCCAGTTTTGACCATAATTTATATGAGGTCCTTGATATCTAAGAGAATGTGGACACCTTTTTGTTCAGGGACACTGCTTATTAAAGTACAGGTTCTGAAGTTCAAGGAACGTTGGTACTCCTGTGGGGCTGGGTGAATTATTGCATTTGCCCACTCCCTATATGTGGGAGGTGGTCAAGAGAGGCTGGAATACTCAACTGTGAACAAGTGAAGGAGCATTTTATAAAAGGCTACTTAATTGCATTCCCACCCCCAGTCCCTCCTCCTCCCCTACCCCTTCTTCTTCCCTACCCCCCCCTCTCTCCTACCCCTCCCCTTCCCCCTTTTCTAACTATAGATAAACCTCAATTTTCAAGCTTGAAAAAAAAGGGTTAAAAATTTAGTGTGATGTAAATTAAACCTGAGGAACCATGTTAATTAGTGGCATATGTCGTAGGATTAAACCTTTTTCATCCTTAGTACTAATGTCATCATTATCATTGTCAGTAACAATTTGTTATTACTATTAATTGTCATTATTATTGTCATTATCATTGTCACCATCATTGTCACCATCATTGTCACCATCATTGTCACCATCATTGTCACCACCATTGTCAACATCAGTGTCAGTATCATTGTCAGTATCACCATCAATATCATTGTCATTATCTTTGTCTTTATCACTGTCATCATCTTTATCAATTTATCATCATTATTATTATTCAATGGAACATCAGCTTTACATGATTAGGCTTGAGTTTGACGTGACTTGTTGATCAATGAATCTAGAAAAAAATCATAACCTACTTCAGATGGTCGGAAGTTTAAATCCTCACAGTAACTTCGAACTTTTCCCTTGTCGCACATTGATATAGAACCATCTTCCAACTGTCAATTTGTTATTTAAGTTTCTATTTTCTGCTGCAGATTTTCTTTGCACAAATTTTAATTTTGCTAAATGTTCAACAGGTTTGGAGGAAATTCAAAGGATGTAACAATTTTTGGTCATTCTGCTGGAGCAGCAAGTGTGGCCCTACACATGTTGTCACCCCTTAGCTATGGGCTCTACCACAAAGTTATTATTCAAAGTGGAAGTGCAGCAGCCACATTTGCGGCAAGTGACAACAAAACAGCCATAGATTTAGCCAGGTAAGCAAACACAATAAAAATTTATTTTCATTTGTAATAATTATCGTAGTACCCAGAATTGAAGGCACTATGAGATTTTGCCATGGCTTATGCATCTCTAAAGAGGAGGTTTATTTAGAAACCATATTTTTTTTTTTTTTATCATTGCAGTACCAGTGATATGTTAGATTACAGTCACTGTATAAGATATTGGTCATATATTGAGGTCATATATTGAATTGTACTAAATAATACAAATTTACAGATGAAGCCATTTTGATTTGATCAGTTGCTCTAAAACCTCTCCCATACAATGACATTTTGGACTTAGTTGCCTCACTCCTTTCTTTTTTCTATCCAAGTCTTTGCAATCTATTTCAAAGTTTTAAAAGGCATTGATACCTTATTTTTTTGCAATTATCTGTGAGTGATTAACAGATCTAGAGCTACACGTTTTAGTGAACTGCATTTGGTGGTTTTGTGTGTGCAAACAATTGAGTTACCAGAAAATCAGATGTTTTTGGTGTAATTTTCTTCCCCGCCTAGCCGCTACTTGATAACTTTGAGTGTTTTGGCCATAACAAGGAGAAGTTACACATTCAGTTAAATATTTGTGGGAGATAGATTGGGTAATAGACATGAAAAGATTACTTGTATATCTGATTGGGGGAAAATGAGTGCATTTTTCATGTAACAAAAGTGCAAAATTGTAACACAAGTGCAATTAAGTTACAAATTGCACATCCTGTCAAAATTTTGTCTGTCTTACTTTAAATTATAAATATGTTAAATAACATGATTTCTAGTGCAATATTAGGTGTAAATAAGCACTTATATAAATTTTTCAGACTATAAAATGCTACCACCCCAAGGGCTTTTCCAATTTTGTAGTCTTTTAAAAATGTACTTGTGCATATTAACACCAAATTGCACTTAAAATCATGTTATTACTTAAGTATACGAACATTATGGCATACTTGTATCTTACCTGTATTTCTCAACAGTGCTCTTGCAACTCGTGTGGGATGCAACATGTCAGAACTAAAGAAATGCTTAAAAAGTAAAAATGTATCAGAAATCCTGAAAGCTCAGAGGAATATTACTGGAGATCTTTTATCAGATAAACCTTTGCTGTTGCCAGTTGTTGATAATCACTTCCTACATGGTAAGTTCACTTTGACCCTGCTTGACAATGCATTGGCTATTTTAACATCAACATCAATATGCAGGCCTGATTTTTTTCAGGTCTGATTTTCGCTATTGCATAAATAGCGCTCTCTACTGCGAGGATCGTGCATCATACGTATCTAAAACCGCAGTTCAAAATGTATGAACTTCATATATTCATTGTATCTGATTTATCATCACGGGTTTATTACGAATCAACTTAACGGCCTGTTCCCAGTTGGCTTGTTAGCTCAATTGGTAGAGTGCTGCACTAGTATCGCAGAGGTCAGTGGTTCGAATCCCGTACAGGCCTGATTTTTTCAGGTCTGATTTTCGCTATTGCATAAATAGCGCTCTCTACTGCGAGGATCGTGCATCATAAGTATCAATATGCATATTGTTTAAGTTATTCTTGTGACCTCAATGTGAGACTCAGTGGTGATTGTGGGAAGAAATTAGATGTTAGATGTAGTTCCAGGTCAAGACAAAAGTTAGTTCAAACAGTCACAAAATTAAGCCACACTTGCATTTTGACTTGAACCTTTTCTCTTGCAAAGTTTGTAAGGGGCTCTGTGGGATTGCCATCTTAGATATAGGGCCAGATCTGTCCAGAAGAACAACATTCGTCATGAATACAGCATATGCATGTCTTTCAAAATAGAATAGTGAAGAATTTGTCATCATCATTATCAATATTTTTTAGAATCGCATCATTGAAAAAAATCTCGCATTCTGATTGGTTAACGAAGCGAGGTATTTAGCGTGGAATTGTGAGTTGAAAACGAGGCTAAGTGATATTGTTTCGCATCCACGTAATCATAACAATTTTAGGTTATGTTGTGTCCTTTTTTTACTTATTTTTATTCAGTTATGCGATTCAAGGAAAATCCGTTACTTCACTCGTGAACTCCACATTAAATTGCACTTGAAAACCGATATCGCACTCATCGCTTCGCGATTTGTGCGATATCGATTTTGGCGTGCAATTTAATGCGGAATTCCCTCGTCAAGTAATGAATTTTCCTACAGTGTATTACTGTTGTTGTCACTACATGGTCATTAGCATTATTTCAATGGTATTATTTGTGGCGATATTTGCCACAGACATGTCACTCTCCTCTATACTTTGCAGATTTTCCCTATAACCTTCTTGTTGGTGGAAAGTTCAACCAAACTGTACCAGCAATGATAGGAGTTACCCGTAATGAAGGCGGGTTTTTTGTCCTTCCGGAAAAGGGTAAGAACATATAGTTCTGATCATATACATGTCTTTCTGCTAATAAGCCCACATTTTGATGTCGTCTGTGATCTGTTACAATGCAATATGGAATCTATTTGTTTTATATCATAAAAAGCAAAATGATGTATATGGTGACTTCAATTATGCGTCTAATTCCTCTAATGACCATGAGTAAAAAGCAATCAAAATTTGTGTTTAATTCAGCTTTTCAGTTATTTTTATTTCTTTATTCATATATTTATTTTTAGGTGTGACACCTGGAATACCCGGTATAGATAAAGGTATCAACCAAACCACATTTGATAGCTGTGTGAGGCGTGGTCGGCACTGGGTCTACAACCAAACCCTAAAAGTTGTGGAGTCAGTGATTTTCCAGTATACAGACTGGATCAACCAAACAAACCCACTGGCAAGGTTCCGTCAAAAATACCTCGACTTGATTACCGATTCATTATTCAAGGCTCCTGCGGTCCGTTCAGCACAGGTCTTTGTTAAGAACAAACTCAACGAGACTTTCTTTTACTGCTTTGATCATGTGAAGTCTAGATTTCCAACATGGGCAGGAGTTTTTCATGGGAGTGACCTAATTTACGTGTTTGGACATCCCTTTGCAAGGTACAACAAGAATGTCAGTGAATCTAATCAAACGGAAGAGATAATTTTCTCAAAGAAAGTCATCACCTTTTGGAGTACATTTGCCAAGACAGGGTGAGTCTGGGCGGCACTTGTTGACGAAGTGATGTTACCATGATGTCATTTTGAAACTTGACAGTGATTCAGCGATGATTTCAGTATTAAGGACCATGATTTATTGCCTGGGGAGAGGGGAGAGGTTTTGAGGAGGGGGGGGGGGGCACTTGGTTTTCAAGGGGGATGGACTGGGTGTCAGTCATCTCTTTAAATAGAGGACTATAAAGGAATAACTATCGCTGAGGTGGGATTATTAGAATACTACAGAGCCAGAAGCCCATGGGCTCCTGACAGAGCCTTATGGGAAGATTAGGTAAATATTATTGTGGCAGAACCAAAATCCTGCAAACCCTTCCCCACCCCTCAAAGCAATGGAAGTGACATAATAGGCATAAATGAATAGCGCTTTATACTAATGACGTCATGAAGTTTTAGACCCCCCCCCCCCCCCCCCGCGTGACTCAGACAAACAAATTCCACTTCTTCGAAAGCTACAAGGGAAATGGCGAGTAGTTCGCTTCATTCCCTTACAGTTCTGACCTAAGAGGACGGCGTTCCTGGCTCCATATTTGAAAGAGAACCGGAAGAATACACTGTAGACCAGCTAAAACGGTGGTTAAAATGTAGGGGCTTAAAATTAAGCGGTAAACGAGAAGATCATGTACAGACTGTGTGAGATGAGGGAATTATCACACCCTTGATCCGGCAATCGATGATGGAAAATGGTTTGCTACCAAAGTTTTTCAAGAAAATTCTGATGTAAACAATATAAAAAGGGGGTTGACAGGCCTACACGACTCCCCAGCGCGTGTTTAGAATAGCCTATTCAAAGTTTGGCCCTCACAAGTATGTTTTTGAGCGATCGCCCTCTTTTGTAAGATACGAGCGGCGGATTTTTGTATATTTCGCTCAATACTGGTTGTGTTTCTATTAAATGCCAGTTCATGTAGTTTATGTAGTTAATGTTCATGCAGTTGTCATTGAATAATTTCTGTTTCTTTCACGCTGAATTTTCTCTTTCTTTCGTTGCTCTCCTCTTAGGAGCATGTGCTCAACTTACTTGCGCTGGTCTTAGATTTGCCTTCAGTGGATCGGAAAACTCGGCTGTTGGACCTTTTCCGCCGGGCCAGTGAAGAGCACAAATATAACTTAAGTGTTTCTTGTTATGTTTTTCTCCGTAAAAAAACTCACGCGAACAAGCCACTAGCCAACGCTTGCACTTTGCCATGTCTCGCGAAGGTTTTGGGAAAGGAATGAATACTTTCTTCCCTAATTCCTTTCACTCTTTGAGTGATTTTGGCCATTTATCTACATATCTTGAGTCTGTCTTACACTCACCCCAACAACAGTGTTTGGTACCAACCATGCCGCTTCCTTTTAGAACGCCAAGTCATTTTTTGACGAAATTTTCCGTCGTTTCGTTTTAATTTTACAGCTCTCGCTCATACATTTCCTTAAGCTGGTCGCAATGTTTGTCTTAGTCTGTGCGGGGGGTCTCATAGGTTATCACGTAACAAAGTCTATTTTTAGTAATAGTATAAAGCGCTATTTAAAGAACTGCCAATTTTTTTTTCTTATAATGTGATTGGCTGAACTCATTTGAGTGACCCCTGAGGCCCTGAACAGCACAACAGAAGCACTGTAAAATGGTCCTTTAATACAGGCACGTTTTGCAATGAAACTGCATAAAGCCCTATGTTATGATACTTCTGTATTTGTCTGGGAGGGTGGAGTGGGTGGGCCACGAGGAGGCTTAGAGAGGAGTTGGGTGCTCATTTGAATGTGCACGGTTTGTTGTGACAATTATACGAGTAAAAATTAAGAATCTTTTAAACAGCAAACCAGCGCCAGATAGCGAATGGCCAGCATACACTCTTGGGAAAGAACAGTATATCTGTTTGAGTCCAGAACCTTCCGTACAAGCAAAAATGCTACCAGAGAAGATGGCATTCTGGAATTCACTGATCCCTACTTTAACAGAACAACAACCAACATCGGCGCCTTTTGTTTCAACAAAACCTACAACTTCAGTGACTTCACGTCCATCTACAACCCCAGTAACTCCACGTCCACCTGAACAGAGGGATGAAGTAGATGATAAAAGTAAGGCTCTTTATACATCGTGTATCAATATCATTGGCGCGTTTTGATTTGAAGGATTTTCTTGAAAGTCGTCAATCTGCAGAGAAAAGTTCCCAAAAAAAAATAGTCCCAAAACACACTTCACAAGCCTCTTATTTTTTGTTTTAGAACTCATTGAGGTATTCATTTTCGAAGGCATCTATAGTGTAGTTTGATTCACTCTGTCAAGGTAACTCAAGAGATGTTAAAACTTCAAAATGACCCATTTTCTTCTTTGGTGATGTTTTCCTCCCACTTAAACCTTTACTCCCAAGAGTGTTTAGCATCTAGTTGCTCTTTACAATATCACCCCTTAAATCAAACATTAAAGTCATGAGAATTAAGGAAACGATCATCAACTAAAGAGCTCTCGATTGTTGAACAAATTCTCTTTATCAGCACCATAGAAAATGTATAGAGAACAGTATGGAGAATATACATGTTGATGTTAGGGTGGAAAGTGTTGATGAAATGAGGGTCATATCGAATTGCAACAACTGATTTGCTCACGGAAAACATAATGTGCAAAATTAAACAACCCAAAACTTTTTCTGCCACAATATCATCATTCCATTTTCTATCGCTTTGTTTTGTTTTCATTTTTGTTGTTATTGTTGTTGTTTCAGAAGCCGAGTATGCCCTTATTGGTGTAGTCGCTGCTCTTGGTCTACTGGTCCTTGTCCTTCTTGTGGTTGTTTGGCGTTATAGGCGTAAACTAGGAGATGGTATCTCCGACCCTGGTGGTCTAACAACCAGGCTAATATAGGTCCAACCTTGGCAGACATAGTTGCAATCTTGGCGGCTTACGCCCTTAACCTTGTCTTTAGTTTCAAAGGTGTTTTCTGAGCGTCAGTTTCCCATTCTAGGATATTGTAGTTCTATGCCAAGGATTTTATGTCCCTGTATTGGCCAGTATCATTCTAATACAGTTCAATACGACGGAACCCTAGGTTAAATACCTTGTATGTTAGCTACGGTTACCAAGTGAGACTTTATAATCAATTCTTTAAGTTTCAACATGTGCGCTTACCAAAGGGTCTCAATGGGGTGTTAACTTTTACGGCTAACGGTTAAGATTTGGCCTTTTTTACGGCTTACGATTAATATCTTTCCATTATTGTCACCAAAAACTTTTTACAGTTAATTTTTTGTACGACCACCGGTTAAAATCTGTCAATTTTTACGCCTTAAGGCTAACTTTTTTTGGCCGGCCGTATTTTACGGCTAACGGGTTAACCCCATCGAGAACCTCTAACTAGCATTATTAGATTAGTCAATGTGTTATACGAAAGAGATCTTAACTTGTAGCTAGTTTTAAAGAGGTATTTGATGAGGAATCCTCGGTGTTGGTTATAGAGAAGCTTCATACACCCTTTGTCGCCTTAACATTGCGCGATATTAACATTTTTACCTTTAGCTTGAGTGCCTCGAAGAACTTTATGGTCTAATGACTGTACAGGACATATTAATACTTTAGTCGAGTGTGCTGAGCCCATAGTATTAAGCGCCTATATGTCGGGGCACACAAGGGGAAAAAGTAGAATTAAACTGGTTGCAGGTACTAATGGTAGAAAATTTTGGCCTCTTATGTTCTTCAGGTGGAAGGATTTTTCGGTTAGAGTCTTTTCTGTTTACACTCCCATACCAGTTAGAAATGATACACTGGTCAGTATAATAGTTTTTCAAAGTGACCAAACGCAAATGCGGAAGTGAAGTGAAGTTCACATCCAGCAGTTAGCGGGAACTGTAAAAATGATAGGGAAGTAATGAAAAAATTGCAAAAAGAAAATTTTTACATTGTAGCGGGTAGAGAAAAATACATTGATGCATACATGTACTTACGAATGATATTTGTAGTTTAAGTGGTTAGTTTATTTAATTGTGAATCTGCCCGGCTAGACCAGGGCAAAACATCAATAAATGAATAAAGGAACCCTAGGGCAACATTCTCCCTTGACTTTGTTCAGTGAACTAGAGAGGCCCAAGAAAGTGCCTTTATCCGGTTGGAAAGTGGCTAAATACTACAGTTTCTTCGTCCTACCACGCAAAACCACTGTTGGAGTGTTAAATCGGTTGGGAATTCAGCTTTACCAATGAATAAAATGATTCCCTTCTTTCTCATGTTCTACTTTGCAGTGTTACACTTAAGAAACTGGCCTCTCAGACATCTTTTATCCTGAAAACGCAGCTGACCAGGATCTTTGTTCAAAATGTTGTGGACTCACGAGGCGTAGCCGAATGAGCCCGCAACACGGCTGTTTCGCGGTGGAAATTTAGTTCGCGCATGCGGTATACAAGAGACATCGGGTTAATTATTACTTCTCTGGTTAATACCGAATTATGCATTTGCATAAATCGGGCGTCCATGGCAACCTCTCGGGCTAAGGTCTAGTTTAGCCAATGAAATCTTGCTGTATTTGTAATGTATGCGAGTGAAATTTAGCACTGATGGCGGATGCATTCACATGGACGAGGCATTTGCTGTCGGAAATTTGGGTAAAATCGGTTAAAATTTGCCTGTGTTCGACTAAAACGCGTTGCTATAGTGGAGCCCAACAAGCACACCCTATGAAATCGACTGAAAACTTTGATTTTGATTTGGGATTGGCCCGAATTTTTTCCAGCAAAGCGAGAGTCACAAGAGAAGTCGAGAGTGTAGTAACACTCCTAGGATATTTTGCCTTTAACGCCTGCTACGCGATACTTTGTCATATTTTAAATTGACCAGGTATAAATATGTTATTCTACATCGTTGAATTACGCTGAGAGAGGGGGAGAGACCGCTGGAGCCTATGCATCCAGAATTGAGAATTAATCAGTTATGGTTTTGTTTAAAATAAAACTTCAGAATTAAAGTCAAATGTGCTTACATCACACACCTGTTTAAATCAAAACTTCTGCTGGCTAATGTTTTTTGACTGAATGATAAATAGTAATAGAGAGTGAACGAGTGCCCTTTTTAAATTTCCCTGTTCGTTCCCTCGCGTTCCTTTTATTCACGATTGCAATTTTTCTTCCCCTCCCTCAGTACCATAGCACGTTTTTGCCATTGTTCAATTCTCATTCCCATATGTTTAGGCACCAGATCTCTTCCCTTCTCTTTGCTTAATTTATTGCTGTAAGATGATTGTTCATTAAAAAGCCTTCAAGTAGCATATCTTGGCGAACATTCTGAGTTATTCGTACTGGCTCTTTTTAAAGCCAGATGTGCATGCAATTAGAATTCCTGCGTATCAACACCAGTGGTTTTCTTGTGTGAGCTGATTAAAAATTTTTCTCTTCAAACTCTGTTTCCAGGCGAGTGGGATTGGTGCGTAGTATTCTTAGCTCTATCTTCGGCGTTCTATGAGCAGCCGTTCGGTTTCTTTTTTTCCATTTGTTTCGCCTCAATGGCTGCTCTCCTCTTCGTGTAGCACGAATGTAGCACTTGCTGAGAGTCAGAAATTTTAATAAACTGTTTTAATAAAGAGAAATCATTTTTCCTTTTCTCCACTTCAGTTGGAATATTTGATTCTCTATCAACACGATTCATTGTGCTAATTTTAACTGTGTCGTCCATAGACCTGACATCTATCTCACTCCACGTGCCGATAACAAATGTCAACATGGCCACCGGGTTTAACAAAGTGTCGTTTTTACTTTAAACGAGGAGTTATTTCTTACTAACAATTTTAGAGCTAAATTTAACTTTCATTTCAGAAGAAAAAATTCGTGATGAAAACTTGTTTTGTTTTAAAATTGTCCTTGATATCAAAACGTGATCGGTATCATTACGATAGAGAAGAAACTACATGTTTAAACCATAGTTAGTAGAGGGGCCTAACTATGTTTAAACTATATTCAAAAGAAAAACAAAAGCTAATGGGAAACTACCGTGACTTTTTCTTCCCAGGCGGCGATAGCTGAACACTTTTCTTCATTTTGTTTCACTTTTTTCAAATAAAGTCCTAAGTGGACAGAGCATAGTGTCCTTAAGAAAGCGACTGGGAAGGTCTGACCAATAGCTTTAGGGCTACAATTATTATAATGATGAAGACTTTAATTCGTTGTGACATGACAAGATACTATACAATGGCGGATGAATAAAATAGCATATTTTCATCCTTGCATAACGTTCTGACTTAATTTGTGTACCACTGGGGGAAAGTATCTCTAAACAAAAAGTTTCAACTTCAACAAAACCATACCAAACAGATGGAAAATTGTCCTGTTTTCTAACAATACTCAATATTTATGGCCCTTCTCAGAATTAAAATAAAGTAATTGAATGGAAGAAGAGTTTTGTAGCCATCATGTCAATTAAGCTTCAACATTCTAAACTTTTCAGTTTTTGAAAAATTTTACTTCACTACTCAGTATAAACGCCGATGCTCCTCTTGCCTCAGCTAATCAAACCTCAATTTTTATATCTGCTTGTTCAACCTGTATTTGGAGGCGAGTGGGGTCGGTTGTTATAATATTAGCTCTGGCGTTTTAAGTGCAGCCGGATAGGTTTCTTCCGCTTTCGATTTGTCCCCTCTACGCGGCTGATCTCTTCTTGGTGTATAACACAAACGTGGCACCTACCGAAACTCAATAGTTCTGAACGGGCTAGAAAGAGTTTTATTATTGTGTAAAACTGCAGGTTGCAACACTTACATAGGGTAGATGGAACTGAATGTTCAAATCCCTGGATGAGATCCAAACGTAACTCTTCACGGTGCCCAATTTACATTATCACTGTTCAGTTTATAAAACCAAATTGTCTAATCAAAAATGGGTTTCCATGTCTTCTTGTACAAACTCTTATTGCAGACGAGCGGGATTGAAGTGAAAGGATTTGTAGCTCTATCTCCGACTTTGTAGGTGCAGCCGTTCGGTCTGTTTTCTCGATTTGTTCCATCTGTATGGTTGCTCTCCTCTTCTACAGAACGAACGCAACGCTTGCTGAAACTCAGGAATTCTCAATGCATACACAACTGGATTGACCAAAGAATTTGAATAATTTAAAATGTTCACTATGTAATAAAACGTCCAAGGTGTTGTTGTCTTTGTATAGTAGATTGAAATGCTCATGATAACTAATGGAAGCCAACAAAGTAAAGCCAGCATGGATACAAAAAGTAAAGTGTTTGTTAAGCGTTTCCTTCGCAGAGCTCTGTTTCGACGGTGTGAGGTAACTCTTTCGCGCTGAAGATTTCTCCAGATCCCGATGTTGCAGACACATATGATTATTGTTAGACACAACAGGACGGACATAAAAACATACAAACCAGGTTCCAATGCACTAAAAGCCGATAACAGAGTAAGCATTGAAGACAGCAAGACAGCGAGTGTCCAAAGTATGAAAATGGCGATGTGGTATGTTCTGGTGGACAGTGATCGATGGTTAAACGGCCAATATACGGCATAAAATCTCTCACAGGATATGAAAGCTGCAGATAGAATTGAGCCGAACGCAAGAGTGGCATCGATGCATCTGAAGACCAGATAAAAGCCGTGTCTTGCTGTCCAAAGCTGATATTTTCCTCCAACATAGTAAACGTAAGAGGGTACAGAGTAGGCTCCTAACATTAGATCAGCTAACGCCATGTTCATAACTAGAAATAATTTTTTCCTGCGAAGTTGTTTGGTAACTGCAAAGATAACAAGAGTGAGCAAGTTTCCTGCAATGATCAGGACAGAAGATAACACGAAGGCGCAGCACAATGCAATGCCTTCTGCCTTGGAAGGAAAACGTTTTGCGAATTCGGACGCATTTTTCAGGCTTTCGTTTACTGCCGACGTGTCAATCATTGTAAACCTATTACCAAATGATTTGAGGTAAACAGTTTTATCGGAGAAAGAGAAAATTCTTTTAACGGAGAAGAGCTCAGACTCTTGCAATAACACGAATCAACAACAGATGAACATTTTATTTGATAATTTTATTCAAGTAATTTCTGTAGTTGAGGTAAATAATATCACAAATGTCCGTTGATTAAAACAAACGGTTACAGCCGCTCATTCATTTTTCTGTATACTTGGTAAACAAATTTTTGCCTGGCTCAAAACTTGTTCACAAGCCGACTAGGGCGTTATGAGTTCACAATAAGAGATAATCTTCATTTGAATGAGAATTGTAAAATCTCCTCAGGATAACTTGCTCTGGACACATGACACTTGATGCCATATTCAATTTCTAATTTTGCATTAAACAGTCGTTCTACACCGTTGACTGCAAGTGATTCATGATAATAAGAGAGAGAGATACCAATAAATTTTCATCTCAAGCAAAGTACATTAACATTACTCATTGGTTCGAGAAAACTTTGCGTGTCCTTCTACTTGGATCTTAAAAGTATTTTTACAAATTCATGTTTGAGGATGAAGTAGCTTTCATACGGGCTGAGTTAGCGTGCAGGTGTTTCTGCATCCAGTACTATTAAAACGTGTTTTTAAATTGTTTTTGATCTAAGAACGTGATCATTATCTTTATGATAAACATAATATTTCGTGCTCCAACTGCGCCTCAATAGAAGAGAAAAACGAACTAAGGGTGAATTAGTTTTTCTTGCGAGGCGGTGTGATCGCTTAACACTTGACCTATTCCATTTCAACTCTTTGAATAGGATCTTGTGGAGTTTTGAGAGTGTTCTTTTTATAAGCAACACGATTAGGAATGTCTGAAAGCCTAAATAGAGGTATGAATTTGGGCAATAACACTGGGACTATAAAGAGTTTTAGTCTTGTGTAAAATGGCAACATTGTACATTCACAGAGGATAAATGAAATAGCATAATCGAATCCTTGAATGAGATCCAAACCTAACTTCTGCGGACTGCACTGCTGCAAAAAATAACCTTATATCAATGAAAAAAAGGCTCCCCTAAGGCGTTATCATTTCACAATACGAGATCATCTTCTTGAAGTGTAATAACTGTTCAGGATAATTTGTTATGGACACATGTCACTTGATACTCTATTCAACACGAAAAAGTTACCTCATAGCATCAAAACAAAGTTCCACGGAGGAAACCCTTAACAAAGACTTTATTTCTTGGATCATGAACATTTTAATCTATCTAACAAAGACAACAATACCATAAAAGTTTTATTTCCTGGGTAATAGTTTAAATTATTCAAACTCTTTTGTCAATCCAGTTGTGTATGTACTGAGACAAGAGAACCACAGGCGTTGATACTGAGAAGTTAGATTTATTAGAGGAGCCATGAATATGGAGTATTATTAGAAAATGAATAACTTTCCACCTGTTCGTTAAAGTCTTGTACATGTTGCAGTAGAACCTTTTTGTTTAGAGATACTTCACCAAGATGTACATACAAATTATATCTGTATAATATCTTGTCATGAAACAAACGAATTAAAATCTTCATCATTATGATAATTGTAGCCCTAAAGCTATGGCTCTAATTCCCACACCTTTATACCTTTGGGGTTATCAGAACTTCCCTGTTGCCTTCTTAAGGACACTGTGCTCTGTCTGCTCAAGACATTATAAATAAGCTGCCTCGGAACCAAAATAGTTTCCCCTTAGATTGTGTTTTTCGTTTGAAATATAGTTGAAAAGTATAATTTCCTCTTTATCATAATAATAACGAGCACATATTTATATGAAAGACAATTTTAAAACACATTCAAAGAGCACAGAATGCAATAAAAACCTTGAGGTAAATTCAGCCCGAAGGAAAGCTACTTCAATCTAGACATAGATCAAACAAAATCCCTTTGTAATTCCTGTCACACTTTGTAATAACACTTGTCACACTTTATAATAACACTTGCCGCACTTTGCAATAACGCTTGTCGCACTTTGTAATAACTCTTGTCGCACTTTGTAATAACACTTGCAATTTGTAAAACCTGTCATACTTTGCAGTAAAACCTTTCGCATATTGTAATTAAAAAGATGTCGCACTTTGTAATAAACTTGGTATAGTATACAAAGTGTGACAGAACGCTTGCATAAAAGTCATGGTTTTGATCCTCCAAATGTGTTCCACGTATTGCAATTCTATTTATAACATAACCAAAGTAAAGCGCGCGCTCTGATTGGTCAATTTAGTGTCCCCCATTTGCCCATGGGTGTACGCTGCTGACGTGAGCAAATGCAAAGACTATTTTTCCGCACGCGCTTGTTTTTTTCTGGTCACGTAAGATTTGTTAAATAAAAGGGAACTCTTTCGCTACAATGTATCAATGTTATGTTATAAAACAAATGGTAAACACCACGGCGTACACTACTGAGTTATGGATGCACTTGGGAGGTTTGCTAAGCACTCAAGAAGCTAGAGTCGCTCTCGGCTATCGCCTCGAGCGACTCTTACGCTTCTTTCGTGCTTAGCAATCTCCCGCGTGCATCCATAACTTAATAGTGTACGCTGTGGTGTTTACCATTTGTTAAATGATGAGCCATTTCTAAAGTCATTTTTCCTTTCAACAATCTTGAAAATTTTTTTGTTTTTGGTTGATCTCCTTAAACTGAATTCAGAAACATTTTGGTCTAGAAAGAGAGATTTGAAATGTCTCAGCATTTAGAAAAAAGAAATTGATAATGAGTGCATGGTTTGATAGATTAAAGCGGAGACCGAACAGGCAACGTGCAGGCGATAGGAAGTTTGTAGTAAGCAAAGCATTTTAAGTTTCCTTATATAGATATGTTGTTGCTGATGTAGTAATGAGCTGAGCGGTCACCCTGCCTGAATTGCACTTATTCTGTCAGACACTGGCGCGCAATCTTTGTCGATTACCACATTCTGTCCAGTTTTAATGCCGACCTAAATTGATGTTTATGAAAAGTGGCTGTGACAAGATTTCACAGGTAGCGCCAGTTTATTAGTATTCAATTCGGGACCAAAATGAAGTTTACGGTGGGGAACTCTTTTCAAGCGGACAACTTTTATTCGAGAAACAAATAGACTCCTTGACTGAATGCTTGCAGAGTTAGTTTTATTCAAGCACGAGACTAATTAACGGAAGTGACAATCTGTTGAGCCTGTTCGTCGATGGCGGAAAAGTGCTCTCTCATTGAGGAAGAAAAACTGTAAATCTCAATGTCATAAGGAATGTGATGGGACGGAAAGGGCAATTTAAAAAGCACTCGTGCACTGTTTATTGTTGTTGATCATTCAGTCAGAAAATAGTACCCAGCAAACGTTTTTGACTTCTATTTAACGTCCATCGAGGCCTAAAATACAATTGTACAAGCGAAAAAACGTAATTTTTTTCGCAGGCGAAAAAAAAAAAAAAAAAAAAAAAAAAAAAAATAGCACAATAGTGGTGAAATTGGATACCTGTTGGAGTCGACTATCCAATAAGTCACGATGATGAATTTGTCTAAATTGTCGAATGTCGTTACCTGACCGATAACGCCAGCGACGGGGAAAATAAACTATGTGCACTAAACAATAATAATTATCTTCCCTATTTATTTACTAGAAATGCCTTCAAAAAACGCATGAAAAAGAAGTTTTGAGACCCTAAGTTTCAAATTTTGATGACTATTCTGCGAGGGTTCTGTCACACTTTCTGACCAAGTTTATTATCAGTGCGACAGCTTTTTTATAACAAAATGCGAAAAAAGTTATTACAAAGTTTGACAGGTATTACGTGGATATTTTCTTTTATATGTCTTAATTGAAGTAGCTTTTCCACGAACTGAGTTCGCTTGCAGGTACTTTCTGAACTCTGTGCTCTTAAAATGTGTTTTAAAATTGTTTCAACAATACCTCAAAAGGAGGAACACGAACTAAACCTTAATTATTAAAAAAAATTAAAAATTATTCATTTCTATTTTCTAACAATAATCGATATTTATGGCTATTCTAGTGAATCTCACTACTCAGTATCAATGCCGATGGTCCTCTTGCCTCAGCTAATTAAACCTTAGTTTTTATATCTTCTTGTTCAACTTCTACTCGCAGGCGTGTAGGATCGGCTGTAAAAATCTCTTATTTTTATCTCTGGTGTTAAAAGTGGAACCCCATTGTTTTCTCCTTTCAATTTGTTCCGTCTTCATGGCTGGTCTCTTCTTGGTGTATAACACAAACGTAGCGCCTGCCAAAATGCAGTAGTTCTGAACGGGCTATAACGAGTTTTATTATCCAACTACACTTCGTAGAGTACAAATAGCGCCATAGACGATTACAAATATCACGCGCTATTTGTACTCTAGAGTACCGGTTAAACAGGTTTTCTTGCATCGCGCAAGGGAAGAATTGGATTGTAGTTACGAAAAAAAAAATTGCGGACAATTTGAATCATAGTTCCGACGAAGAAGAGTCAGAATGGCTGGCAAATATAGATCCAAGTTTATCAGATCGCGGAAAAACAGCTAGACGACCTGGAAATTTCTTCTTTTATTGAAGAAAATAGAAACAGCAACACGACAACGCGCCAATTCCGTTCCGCTTCGCATACTTCTGTCACGCACTCCAAGTAAATATACATCCGCGAAATTCCCCCGCACTGAAATAACAGTTTGACGTGTTGGATAATAAATAACTTATTAGACGTTTAGTTGTGTAGTATCGCTGTAGTAGTAGTAGTAGTAGTAGTAGTAGTAGTGAACTTTATTTATCTGTCGTGAAAACCTAGCGCATAGCACTAATTGGGGACACAGGGTAAAAGCTTTAAAAATAAGAAATCTGGGACCTATTTACAGAATTATTTACCTAACCTATTAACAGTTAAAATTATTTATCAACGTCCTAGAGTTAAAAGTCAAATGTTACAGAGCGCACATTTTTTGCATCCATCGTCAATCATGACAGCCATGTCCGCTCTCCTGATTTTGCTCTTAAAGTACAAAAAGTAGTATATCAACTAAAGTAGTATAATAACTAAATCCGCTTTGTCACGAGCCACAAAAAACTCATCCACGCGTGTCATTGCATAATCTCTGTTTCTTTATTGTTGACGGTCCATTTCTGAATACATCACCCATTCAGATTCTTTGGGTCTCATGTCTCAAAATTACCGACAGACAGTCGGGTTTTTGTTAACAGACTCAGAGCCACAAAGTTGTTATGACCTTTGTATGAGCGGTCCTGGGCATTTAGTATCGAAGCAAGTTTTCCCTCAAACTTTGTTCGTTAACTATCTTTGGAAGTAAGTAAATAAAGGCCACTTTGGTTTATGGAAACTCGTTCTTTTGAAGTATAGCCGAAACATGTAATTCAGTCTTTTTGAAAGAGATAACGTCACGTATTTTGCACAAAGACAATTTTAAAAGACATTTTAAGAGTACGAAATGTAGAAAACACCTGCAAGTAAACTCAGCTCGTAGAAAACTTACTTCAATTGAGATAAAAATGATAAAAAAAACCATCACGAATAAATTTTTGTTCTAATTTTGTTCTACAAATGATAATCGAAAATAAAAAATAAAATAAAGAAACCCTTGATAAAAACATAAACCCATCACTCTATGGACCTGGCTGCTATGAGAAGTTATCTTTACATATGAAAAATGATATGCTCCCTGCGCGCTGTGCAGATATCACGCTTTCGAAACTGGAGAAATTAATTTTGGTATTTCATCGACATCTATATAATAAAGCTTTCTAATTATGGGCGATGAAAAAGTGCTGAGTCTTCACTTTCTGATGGGATCTATAGCTTCGATGACGGTTTCAAGTTTAGGCACCCCTTGGCCATGAATAGGGGACCTTAACCAAACCACGACGGCGACGGAAACGAGGACGTGGCAAAACAAAAGTTCTAAGGGCCAGAACAATAGCTCAGCAGGTGCGTGGCGTCGTCTGCACATGGAAACCGCGACGGCGACTTATTTTAATTTCTACTTGGAACTCAAAGTTGCTTATATACGTTATGCTGAAGTTCAGGTGTGGCGCCGTAAGAGAAGGTAAACATATACGGCCATTTTAGAAATTCTAACTTAAAATATAAATTTATTTTTTAATCGACGTCTTCCTTCACGTTACCGTCCTGACTGCTTAAAGTACAATACAATACAATACAATACAATACAATGCAATGCAATGCAATGCAATACAATACAATACAATGGAATGCAATGCAATGCAATGCAATACAATGCAATGCAATGCAATGCAATGCAATACAATACAATACAATATTCTCTATTTAACGAAGGTGGCGTAATTAACCCAACGAGTTATCTAACTTACGGCCTTCACAACAAGCCCACCATCCTACCCCAGGGGAGGACATCCATCACACAGTAATCTCGTGTGTGGGAAATTAACGTCTCCTACCCCAACCCTACAGGAGACGGGGCCTCCATTTATTCGTCCCTATCCAAGAAGACTAGAATATCTAACCATTTCTTGATGTTATAGAAAGGTAAAAAATTCTTCTCAATTATTTTGAAACCTTGAGTGTTGGTCCGGCCAGGGCTCAAACCCTCGACCTCCCGCACAACAGTCCAGCGCACTATTCATTGGGCTAACTGGGCGGCGGTCCCTAATGATCTCCGTTTCACGCAAACTAGTGCATGGCTTGTGTTAATAAGCAGTTAAAATTTCTAAACGGTAACAAATAGGAATAGCTATGACTCATAGTAGCTTAAGGTTTCCTCGACCGGATAAGGAACCCTTACAAACTTCCTTTCACCTGCATGTTGCCCAACTGGGTCTCCGCTTTAGTTGATCAATCAAAACATACTCTCATTATTTATTTCTTATGTCTCTTAAATTCTTTGTCTCAGCTAATTAAACCGTAGTTTCTATACCTTTTTTTTCGACCTCTACTCGCAGGTGATCGGGATCGGTTGTAATAATTAGGGAGTTAAAGCAAATCATTGGGGAGTTTAAGCAAATCACTACGGCTGGCGCTGCTACGGCTATCGTGGTTGACGAGGCTTGGGGAGAGTACGTCGCCGTAGCCCGCCAAAATTCAACTTTAAGCAACGCGAACTACAAACCTAGTACGGCTGAGAAGTGTAAAACCAATAAATTAAGCTGATAGTTTCGAAACGTCAGCTTTTGTAATCATTACGGTGGCCAATTTACCATTTCAACTTTGTTGATATATCCAATAAATTAAGCGTCTTCGCGGTAGTTTATTGCACGTCTAAAAACTCAAAATGACTTCGTTGAAAGGGACGAGGGATTCCAACGTTTGGAAAAAAAAATTGTAAGCGATCCTGTGCACAGTGAATGAATGAATTAAAATATTTGAGCTTACGTGTTGTAAAATTGCCAGTTTGGAGCTTATAAACACCAAAGCAAAGTTTCTACACGGTCCCTCATAACCCTCGTCATTCCTTGGCCTCAGCTATTTGAATTTCAAGTAGTCTTTGAGGTTTGAAAAGGAAACGTTAGACTTTCTACCTACGCATTTCACTTTGCGTTCGCTGCGTTCTCCATGTGCACACTGCTTCGATCCTTCGACAAACCCGGCGGCAAAAATAAAGGCAGTATCACTCGGTAAGGGACAGCAAGCTTGATAAATATTCCCGATAAGCTATTTTTAAAGATGTTAAGTGTATTTCAATAGTTAAAATTGCTCAGGAGAATGTATAAAGCGAAGAAAGAAGCGAGATAAGTTCACGTACCACAGACTACGCCGAAACCTTCCCACTCGCGTAGAAGGATTTCCCGCTACGGCTGGATGGGAACCACTGACATGCGCAATGACTCGTTTCTGGACAATTTTACTTCCGGTAGCCGTAGCAGCGCCAGCCGTAGTGATTTGCTTAAACTCCCTATTACGGCTGGCGCTGCTACGGCTACCGGAAGTAAAATTGTCCAGAAGCGAGTCATTGCGCATGTCAATGGTTCCCATCCAGCCGTAGCGGGAAATCCTTTTACGCGAGTGGGAAGGTTTCGGCGTAGTCTGTGGTACGTGAACTTATCTCGCTTCTTTCTTCGCTTTGTACATTCTCCTGAGCAATTTTAACTATTGAAATACACTTAACATCTTTAAAAATAGCTTATGGGGAATATTTATCAAGCTTGCTGTCCCTTACCGAGTGAATCTGCCTTTATTTTTGCAGCCGGGTTTGTCGAAGGATCGAAGCAGTGTGCACATGGAGAACGCAGCGAACGTAAGGAGAAATGCGTAAGTAGAAAGTCTAACTTTTCCTTTTCAAACCTCAAAGACTACTTGAAATTCAAATAGCAGAAGCCGAAGAATGACGAGGGTTATGAGGGACCGTGTAGAAACTTTGCTTTGGTGTTTCTAAGTTCCAAACTGGCAATTTTACAACATGTAAGCTTAAATATTTTAATTCACTCATTCACTGTGCATAGGATAGCTTACAATTTTTTTTCCAAACGTTAGAATCCCTCGTCCCTTTGAACGAAGTCATTTTGAGTTTTTAGACGTGCAGAAACTACCGCGAAGATACTTAATTTATTGGTTTTAAACTTCTTAGCCGTACTAGGTTTGTAGTTCGCGTTGCTTAAAGTTGAATTTTTGGCGGGCTACGGGGACGTACTCTCCCCAAGCCTCTTCAACCACGATAGCCGTAGCAGCGCCAGCCGTAGTGATTTGCTTAAACTCCCTAATAACTCTATCTCCAGCGTTTTAAGTGCAGCCGGTTGGTCTCTCCCTTCGATTTGTCCTGTTTTCATGGCTGCTCTCCTCTTGGTGTGGCACAAATGAAGCGTCTGCCGAAACTCAGTAGTTCTGAATGGACTACAAAGAGTTTTATTCTTGTGTAAAATGGCAAGATACTACACTTACACAGGATATATAAAACAACATGTTCGAATCCTTGGATAAAATCCAAACTTAACTCCTTACGGTGCCCAATTTACATTATGGACTCACTTGATAAAACCAACTTGTAATGTCTAATCAAAAAATGTCTATATCTTCTTGTGCAAACTCTTCTTGCAGATGATTTGGATTGAGTGGGAAGATTCTTAGTTCTATCTCCTGCGTTATAAGTGTAGCCTTTTGGTTTCTTTTCTCGATTTCTTCTGTCTCTTTAGTTGCCTTCCCTTTCCTACAGCAAAAACGCAAAGCTTGCTGAAACTCAGGAACTCTCGATGTATACACACTGGATTGGAAAAAGAGTTTGAATAACTTGATATGATCACTATGAAAAATAATTTCGGTGGTATTATTGTCTTTGTCAGATATGTTAAAACGTTCACGATAAGTAAGGGAAGCCAACATAGTAAAGCCAGCATGGATACAAAAAGTAAAGTCTTTGTTAAGCGTTTCCTTTGCAGAGCTCTGTTTTGATGTTGTGAGGTAACACTTTCGTGTTGAAACTTTCTCCAGACCCCGATGTTGCAGACACACATGATGATTGTTAGACGTAACAAGACGGGGATAAAAACATACAAACCAGATTCCAATGAAATAAAAAACGACAACTTCCGTCCTTATCATTGCAAGAAACTTGAAAGGCCGTTTACACGGCAGAAAAATCGGGTACGGACGTGTCAAAAAAGGAGTACGGGCCTCATATTTTTGCCCGTGTAAACAATCCGTACCATGTTTAATTTTGGGGGATGGGAACGGAGCCGTGTTTTTTCTGGTTTTGGGGCCATAGACGTCTATGGCCCCAAAAGCAGAATAAACACGGCTCCGTACCCATAACTCAGCATCACGCCTCGCCATTTTGTCTACAAGAATTACGCATGTTCGATAACAGCACGCAGCTGTCCCATGCAAGAAATTAGTCCGGTCCCCCAAAAACTGCAGTGTAAACGCAACCTTGCTAACCTTATGCCTCTTTTTGTCCGACCCGTGATAAAACATCATCCGTGTAAATGGCTAAAATTATGCGGTCCGAACTACTTTTTTGACACGTCCGTACCCAATTTTTGTGCCGTGTAAACGGCCTTTTATTTACCTTTGTTCGCTTTGCAGTTACCAAACAACTTCGCAGGAAAAGTTTTTTCCCAGTTATGTACATGGTGTTTGCTGATTTGATGTCAGAAACCTATTCTATACCTATCTATGTTAGAGAGTTCTATTAGCTTTGGACAGCAAAATGCGGTTTTCATCCGGTCATCAGATGCACCGATTCCATTTTTGCGTTTAGCTCATATCTATCTACGGTCTATATATCCTGTGAGAGATTTTACGCTTTATAATGGCCGTTTAAGCACCGATCACTTTCAACCAGAACAAACCGCATCGCCATTTTCATACTTTGAACACTCGCTCTCTTGTTGTCTACAGCACTAAATTTGTTAAATCAGTTGTTTTAGTTCAGTTCAAATTACTTTTTACGAGGGCGTCTCCATTATGTTGTGTCTAACAATCATTTTATGTGTCTGTAACATTGGGATCTGGGGAAATTTTCAACATGGAAGTGTTCCTTCAAAGCAGCAAAACAGCCTCGCGAAGGAGACGCTTAACAAAAACCCTTTTTTGTATCCATGTTAGCTTTACTAAGTTGGCTTCCCTTACTTATCATAAACTTTTTAATCTTTATAATTGGACAATCGTGAACATTTTAATTTATTCAAACTCTTTTTTCAATCCAGTTGTGTATGAACTGAGAATTCCTGAGTTCCAGCAAGCACTACGTTTGTGCTGCACTAAGAAGAGAAGAGCCATGAAGACGGGACAAATCGATAGAATATAGCGAACGGCTGTACTTAGAACGCCGGAGATAGAGCTACGAGTATATAGCACTGGTCCCACTCGGCTGCAATCAGAGTTTGAACAAGTAGATAGGGAAACTCATTTTTAATTAGTTGAGACCAGAGAACCATCGGCTTTGATAATGAGTAGTGAGGTGCATTAAAAGCAAGAGTCATTAATATAACGTATTGTCAAAAAACACGATAATTTCCTACCTCAATTTCTACATAGGACACTTTTAGTTGTCTAGGGTATCTTTGGACAACAGCGGTGCACTCGGAATTGAAATAAAAGAAATAAAATGAAATTATGAGTAACGATATTATCGCTAAAAGTATTTAAAAAAATTATGGTAAAATTGGCCCACTTCGTTTAATAATAATGATAGCAATCATTTAAAATTTTAAACCATATATCTACTTATTTAAAAATTTAAAAAATATTAATATGAATGTTCACGACTGAGAACTGATTGCAGGCGCGTAGCGTCCTATACGCATATACGCACGTGCGTACTTGAAGTGACTAGAAAATTTTGAAAACAATGTTGTGTTTGCGCCAAGTTTGCCCAAAGTAAGGGCAAGACGCTTTGTTCTTTGCTTGGAAAGATCCATGAGAATCATTTGTCCTGGTATGCAATACGAACAGGCCTTAGCTATTATGAATCTTCCAACTGTGAAAGACCACCATGAAAATATGTGTACAGCAACATTTCGCGATATAATGAACGATCCTCAGCACAAATTAAGCAAACTTTTACCGCCCCGCTATGTAAGCTCTCATAGGTTAAGGCACGAGCGTACCTTTGCTTTGCCCCTTTGCAAGACAAATAGACTTAAAAACATTTTTTTTTTGCTTCGGCCAGAATAGTCAACAGCCACAAATAATGTACAAGTTCCCCCTACGACGAACTACAAATTTTTTAATAATAAGATGAATACATGTACATAGTAATTTTTATTTTATATCTGTGAATACGCAATTCAGTTCATGCTGCGAAGTATTTACCAATAAAGTATCTATCTATCTATCTATCTATCTATCTGTATTCACACGACTATTTCGAACAAGAAGTAAATAACGCATTAATTTTCGCTCAGTTTACCTAGGTTTCTAGATCATATATACTTGTGCGTACTTGAAAAAATGACCATGTCACGCGCCTGGATTACAATATATGAGAAAAGAAAAAAATTAGCATTATTAAAATATCAAGACCTAAAATTATGAGTGCAGATGTAGATCAGCTACAGCGAGGGTGAAGTCTTCTGAGACCTCGAGTGGTTTAATCGGGACTCTAGAACCTCTTACGCATCTGCGCACAGTTCTTAATATAGCAAATGAGAATTATATCGGAGCCAGGAAATGACACTGGCGTAGGGTTCATTATTCTTGTTCGAAAGCTTATTTGTGAGGGTTCTTAAAAAGTTCTGACAGTCAAGTCCTATGCTTCCGTTTGTACCGAACTCCAACGGTGTAAAAGTTCCGATTTCCACATCCATCGCTCTCTGGTTGTATTTCCTCTTCTTCCCGTTTTCTTGCTTGCTTTTCTTGCTTGCTTTCTTATCGCAAGGTTTTTATTATTTTGCGTTGTTTTTCCTTTCTCTTCGCATTAGCCTAAAATTGCGTAGGATCATTTAACGTTCCTTTAATCTGATTCTTAATAAAAGAGTTACAATGCGCAATTTATTTTTCTTTTAGAGAAAACAACAATCTGCAATCTTTATTTTGATTTTATTCCGTTACAAATACAATGTCGACATTAGGCTTTATCTCTGTATTTTTTTAAATTGGAATTTACAATATTCATCTTTATCTAAATTTTCTAAGAGAAAATAGTTTGGTTTTATTAACTGAGTTAATAATGTTAATTATCCACCGGAAAGGGCTTCTAAAGCTGTTTCGAGCGTTGGCCCAGCGTCAAAGCTAAGGTTCTGAAATAAGTTTCAAGCGTTTGAGTCGCACCACGCTTTCCGGTAAACTTGCTGAATCATTGTTTGCGTTTTAGAAATCTTTCCTAATTGCATGCGAATTCATCAATCGCAATCTCTTTTTTTCTCTTTTTCTTGTTCATTTTCTGGCGCGGCGTACAAAATTGTCTTCGCGCCAAATCTACGACTTATCAGCTAATCACCGGTTAGAGTTATTGATCCATATTTATCAAAAATTTTGAAAATTTTATCAAACCACGCTGTCCTTTGAAGAGTGAAGGCGTGTCTTTCCGATGATGAAGTTGAACTCTGGGTATAGAATTATGCTTACCTTGTTAAGAGGAGCCACTGAAAGAAGTATCCTGTGCTGTAACAGAAGGTAAGCAATCCCTTTGAAAAATTTAATCTGAATCTGCCGCAGTAAGCTAAACGAGTCGCTTCTTCTTAGTGAAACAAATCAAGACGTGTTGGTTGTTTGGTCTGCAGTTTCTCTTGGACTCGAAGTTGAATTGAGTAAGGGTGTTAGCCTCTGCAGAATCACAAATTAAGGTTGTAATAACTTTTGATAGGATCAATTTTTCGGTCGGAGCTTGAAATGTTGCACGAATACAGCGAATATACCTTACATAAAGGACATGTCTGAGAACAGATCTCGCCCATCTCACAACCCTTCAATATCCGTGTCGCCCACAAACCCATGACTACACTAAGTCAGCCGCTAACAAACCAGGACCAACCGAAGAACAGACAGGGAGCGGCCAATAAGATCAGTTACTCCGACTGCCACGCCTCCTACATCGGAGATACTGAAAGAGACCTCACAACAAGACTGACTGAATACAAGCGAGCGACGTGGAAAGGTGATGTCAATAATCATATTGCTTAACATCAGAGACCTGCGTGCCCCACTATTGACTGGGACTCTGCGCAGAGCCCGATCTACAGCACTAACTACTTTTAACGAATGACTGTGGAAAGCTGAATTACTAACGTAGAGCAGACTACCCTCAAAAGGTGTGTCAACTACAACCAGTGCCATACAAACGACTCGTTAACATTACGAACGAACCGAGTAGAATGACCTAACTTTACAAACGGATCGAAACAAACAAATCACTGACGACCGACTAACGCCGTTTGAGTCCTACAGCCAATAACATCACGGCAAAACTGACCAATCATTTTTACGAAAGTTAACTGGACTTAGACTGGACTGAACATTTACGGGCCAAAACTATTCACTTGACTTTGATGGTGACTTCCGCTCAGATTGTTAAAACGTCAATCACCACTGCCGACAGCAGTCCTTCTCGGGACCAAATCTCACCCGGACGATCAGACCACACTATCACATGACAATGGATTCTTTTTTTCACCAAAATATATAAGGATGCAAACTACTTCAATGATGAGGGTGCAGCGTGGCACACAATTTCCTGCCTTTTTTGTCTCTCTTAGAAGAAAAAGGGGAGCGGGAATGCGGTACAGCTTTTTGTTATCATTTGAGATTAAAAAGTTTAATGCTGAATGTACATTAACGGAAATTAAGCCAGGTCTCGTTCTTTTCTTTTCCACATTTGTGGTTCTTCAGATATATCATTGTTCTAAGTTTAAGTAACGCAACAATTAAAACATTTATCTTAACGAATCGTACGGGAGTTTATTCATGTAGTAAATAGCTAGCTAGTAAAGATCGAGCAGTTTGGTTTACGCTTGCTCCACTGAGCTAAAAAGGTTGAAGGCACAGAACACAACTTAGCAGAGTGTGGTTAGAAGCGTTAACTCAATCGTCGGGTAGGATACGCTTAATTCTCGTGGGGCAGCGTCCACACTGATTACAAGTATATCTTACTGAATTGCCTTTTGTAGCAGCAACATTCATGTGCGAATAGAACGTGATTAGTATGCGTTTGGATAGCGATTAATTATTTCATAACGGAAGCCTCATACCAATGTGGATTAAGAAACATGAGTCATGCTCAAGGAGTGGTGAGCACACTAACATCACAGATTTCGAATTTATTAGTGCGACTAGTCTTTTAGGAGCTGACACGTATGTAATGTCAAGATTTGTGCCCGCAGTAAATTTACTTGCGCGCGCTTAAAGTGATACCTGGTGCGGACGATCGGTCCTTTGGTAACGTAATGAACCAAATTCTTTAGGCTTGATGGGTAACTAGCGACAAAGTTAGATTAAGAGTCAGCAATCCATATAGAGGTATGCCTCCACTATTTTATTCAAACAAAAACATAACTGTTTATTTCTCATTTCTTGATTCTTAGGCGCCACAGACCTCTCCCCTTCTCTTTGCTTAATTCAACGCTGTAGGATGATTGCTTAAGAGCCTGTCCACGAGAAAACCGAGCAAAACAAGGCAGGGGGCGATAAACCTCAAATCACCGATTTGGCTCAAACTTGGCACAAATGCTAAGTATCATTAGTTAACAAATGTGTGAAAATAATAGGTCAAAATATTTAATTTCCTGGGGGATATCGGGTCCCCCTGGGAAAACCTCCATTCCCTGCATTTTTTGCATAATTATTTAGCTAACTTTGCATTGGGGCTGTGACAAACTGAAAATCCATCTGCAAATTCAATCAACTGGGTTGTATTTTATATCTATCAGACTTCTAGAAAATTGAATTGTTTTAACTTTTTCATTTCAATTCTTCCCTTACCTCTCACTTAAGTAAAGACGACTTTTTCTGGTTTTGACAAAATCCACAAATAAGGGTATTTTAAGGCCCAGTATCTCCGGTGAGCAACCACTTCTGATCATTATTCTATATGGGCAGTGAAAACCATCACTGGACTTCCAAAATCAGTAATAAAATTTTTGAA
Source organism: Stylophora pistillata (assembly GCF_964205215.1). Taxonomy (NCBI): domain Eukaryota; kingdom Metazoa; phylum Cnidaria; class Anthozoa; order Scleractinia; family Pocilloporidae; genus Stylophora; species Stylophora pistillata. The sequence continues at coordinate 35,272,978 of NC_142520.1, forward strand.
CAAATTATTTCATAGCTTGTGCTGACGTGAAATTTACATCTACCTCCCGCTTTTTACCTTAAAATAACTTGAAATTTACGAGAAATTTCCCAGAGTATCGTTTAAACATGAACGAGGAGAGAATATTTGAATAGGGCAAGTCGAACCAATTTTGAGAACTTTTTTCGCAGCCGGTTCCAGGCTGTGATTGCTAACAGATCTTTTATTTTGAATCTTGAACGTCATATATACTTCCAGTTTTAATGAGCTTCTCGGGATATCGCAACGGTTTATGGCTCTTCGTGACTTATAAACAGCTTTAAATATATTAGCAGAAAGCTAAAAAAAAAAACAACATCAGCATCGATTTGCAACCTTATCAACATTATCATATTCAACCATCCGGTGAATCAATGGAAGTCTTTATATCACGCACGAAAAACAGAACATATTGATCGTTTAAAGAGACACGTCTTATGTAAATTGAACTACAGACTTTGCATTATGGCTTTGACAGACACAAACAATCATGACCACTCAGACTCGATTAGTGATTACGCTTAATAATGAATATCGTTTGTTAGGTAAGCTCCGCTTAACATTTTGACAAAAAGCAAATGAGCTGAGTGGACTCTTCCTTCGCCGATCAGTTGACAAGAGAACACGCTGATTCGATTGTTGTATTCGTAGGTTCGATAAGTAAACATATTAGTTCGATGAAAAACACACTGGCTCAAGCACACAGAAGTTCAAAGCTGAAACAAAAGCATCCACCAATGCTGCTTAAGTAAACCAATGGGAGCCAGCAAGTACACAATACAGAGCCACTTTTAAAAAAAGCATAGACCTTGAGGCTCATTCGGCTCGTTTAGGCTCAACATTAGGATGGGCTGCGGATGATAGAACAAGGAATACTCTATATGCGCGCTAAGTTGTAGCTCTCATAATATTTATTGGCCCGTTCAGTGCATGGACATTAGTTGCCCTGTATTCTGTATTTTAGCTGAACAATGTTACAACATGAGAACAGATTTCCTTCTAAACCCACAATATTCTGAAACAAGTCGTAGTCCTAAGGACATTCTGTTGTTTTTTTCTGCCCAGGTTCTGAATGCATAATAAATTCGGGTTTATGCGGAAACCTTGCCTAAAACGATTCTTACCTTCTTGTCGAATTTCAGTAAAATCGTGAATAAAGCTCTGCTATCTGTAGGCAGCTTTTCAAACAACAAATCTAGTCTCCCTTTTAAGAGTCAACAATATTCTGAGGGACTGGGGATGTCGAAATTTGTGACCGCGATGAAAAGAAAACTCGACCGAGTTTCAACCGCGGTCGGCCCAGGCCATGCTTTTCAAATACTTTTCACCTGCATGTGGGTTTGGTAGTAACTCCGTGTGGAAACCGTTCGAAGGCTACGCTTATTTTTTTTTTAACATTTCAGGCGCCTAAGTTCGCGCATGGATGTCCCTAAAACCAAGAACAGGAACGAAAGCCTGGGACTGAACCACATAACAATACAAAATTGCGAATGACAAAACGGTACGAGGGTCTGAGCACCAGTTTTAAAGCAAGCGCTCTTTGAACGCGGTCGGGCAATAAATGAAGCTTTATTGAGGTGTTTTTGACGTAACTTTGACTTCAAAATTTTATTTTTTACGCTGATGAAAAAATATATTATTGGGAAACTATGAAAGAACAATTTGCTTTCAGTGGAAGCAAAAAAATGATCAAATTGTAGGTCATTTTATTTCCTGGTGATTTTATCGAGTTGAACAGCTGTCAGCCATTCACAAAACTACATTGTGTGGGGTAATTTAGTAGCACAAGTAACATTGCACCGAACAAACAAAATGCAATTACGTCCATTAACAAGTAGGAATACAGAAGGCGCCAGAACCTTGATTAGAATTTCCTCTTCCAGCAAAGAAATTACATAACAAAAGCTTCTCTCATATATTTTGTTTTTTCGATTTTCTTACGCTGTCTGCAGATAAAAAAAATTGAAATGAAAATAAATGGACGTTTGACAGCATTCGGTATTTTAACGACGTGTAGGTGAGGACCTGTGTGAATAATTGATAAGGGAGACATCAGTCAAGCTTTGAAATAACAAATATTGCTGTTGTTTTCTGTTTCCTCAGTAAAAAAAGCAAAAACAGTTTTTCGAATCACTGAGAACCTAAACGTCTATGGATATGAGCGATACATTGTTGCTTGGTTACAGAGTCTTTCATATTTTCAATGTGCCACTCAGTACACTTACCTAAGCATCTTTATTGGCACGACTAATGGTAAAGGACCTTATTAGTAAGGTTTCATAGTGGGTGGATTTACCATGGTTGGGAATCTCGCTTTTATGCGGACGCTTTCAGAATTAATCTTATTAACCACGACTCTTTGTGAAAGATTAATGATAGAAACAATACCGTCTTATTGCAAAATTTTTTTGATAAAATGATGTCGCAGTAACACAATGTAATAAAAGCCAGGTTTACTGCCTTTCGGTAACATGACTCGTTTCGTTTGGCACGAATAACTTTGGAAATATTTATCTCGAAATTCCATTCAAATAGCGTGCGTGAGATCTGAATCTTTCGACGATGAAGGGTTTGTTTGTTGGCTCCAACCCTCACGAAAAGAAAGTTTTCTTGTGGACTTTTAGGACATAAAAAGGAAGACTGAACAAGAACAAAAGTTTAATTGAAAAAAAAGTCTCGGTAAACCCCCCTTCTTCCAGTTGAAAATTATTTCACATGTCTATCGCATTGGATCTTGATGGAAATATAAATGAATAAGCTTATGGGTATCCAAAAAAATTATTTTTTTAGTCGAATAGTTGTTTTCGTTTGCCTGCCGTCCTTTCTCCCTCCCAGTTTGGATACATGAAAACCATATTGAATGTCGAAGACCAATGAATGGCATAATATGGTCACATCTTCCGAGTTAATACGGTTTTTATAACTAAACGTTTCTGTCATGCCCGTCCACGAAAATTAAAAGGACAAGAAACATCCTATCATATCCTACCGGCTTGGCACACAATGAAAAACATTGGTACAGTGCAATTATCATTAGAAGACGTTATCCTTGTTATCATCATTTATTTTACTTTGTTTTCCATTTTAACAAACTTAAACTATCCGAGGCCCTCTTTGAAGACTGTTATACTGAAATAAAGAGAGAAATTATGATTACGAAAAATACAACGCATGCAAATACACCTGATTAGCGCTACCAGAAGCACTGAAGAAAAACGATCATTTACAGGAGTCCAAAACAAGATACTCTGCCTATTTATACATCTAAACTTGTAATCTAAATTAACTCCGGGCCCCAATTCTCGAAGGTCCCGCTAACTTAACAGGGCCGTAAAGGTGTTCTGGTTTCAAGATGGGGGTTCAAACGTTTTGGGAATTAAACAATAAAGCTAGCAGCTAAAGAAACAAAATGGACAGGTTATGGGTTCATAGCCTGCTTTTCTATTCTTTAACTTTTGATTATAAAATATGGCTTCGAGCTCCTTAAGTTGGCAGGACTTTCGAGGAACGGTCCCCTGAAACAAATTTTGCAATGATCGCTTTAGGAAAATCCTTCATTCGCCACTTGTTGTAAGTCTGCTAGCAAGTATTAGCTGATAAGGAAACCCTTGTTATGATGTTCCTTTTGCCTTTGGGCTATCTATAAATCCGAGTTAAATTGACAAGTCAGTAGAATCAAACTCGTATAAGTAGCTCGATTGTCTAAGCTGTTTTACTCAGAATCTCGCCCAACACTATTCGCCTCCTTTGTGCAGACCAAGACGGAAGAGTACTGTTAAATGCGGTCCCACGAGGTATTCAGCAAAAATTTTCTCAATACACATTTCTTCTTTCTTACATGCAGTCCTGCCCTCAACAAAAATGGTTTTCTAAAGTGCTCTTGTCAGTGCATGTAAGTTAGCTGAGGCTGGATCGTTCGAAGTAAACCGCTAGTTGGGTTCTAATTATTACTACTTGCGAGTTCTCATATCAACATCTCAATTATGTCATTTACTTACTGACATCCTGCTACGCGTATTTTCTGCTTCTAATAGATCAATCTATGTAAAAGGACATGTGATGTTTGGACGCTGAAACTCGGAGGTGACTGGCTCGCTACCAAAAGCACTGAAGAAAACGACCATTTACAGGAATCCAAAACAAGATACTCGGCCTGCTTATACGTCTAAACTTGCAATCTAAATCAACTCCGGGCCCCAATTCTCGAAGGTCCCGCTAACTTAACAGGCCCGTAAAGGTGTTCTAGTTTCAAGATGGAAGTTCAAACGTTTTGGGGATTTTTCAATAAAGCTGGCAGCTAAAGAAACAAAATAGACTGGTTATGGGTTCAGAGCCTGCTTCTCTATTCTTCAACTTTTGATTATAAAATATGGCTTCGAGCCCCTTAAGTTGGCAGGACTTTCGAGGAACGGTACCCTGAGAAAAATTTTGCAATGATCGCTTTTGGAAAATCCTTCATTCGCCACTTGTTGTAAGTCTGCTAGCAAGTATTAGCTGATAAGGAAACCCTTGTTATGATGTTCCTTTTGCCTTTGTGCTATCTATAATCCCGAGTTAAATTGACAAGTCAGTGGGATCAAACTTGTATAAGTAGCTCGATTGTCTAAGATGTTTTACTTAGATTCTCGCACAACACGATTCGCCTCCTTTGTGCAGACCAAGACGGAAGAGTACTGTTAAATTCGGTTCCACGAGGTATTCAGCAGAGATTTGCTCAATACACATTTGTTTTCTTTCTTACATGCAGCCCTGCCCTCGACAAAAATGGTTTTCTAAAGTGCTCTTGTCAGTGCTTGTAAGTTGGTTGAGGCTGGATCGTTCGAAGCAGCCAGCTAGTTAGGTTCTAATTATTACTACTTGCGAGTTCTCATATCAACATCTCAATTATGTCATTTACCATGTGACATCCTGCTACGCGTAGTTTCTGCTTCTAATAGATCAATCTCTTTGATTTTTCTTTTCATTACATTGATCCTGCAAGGTTGAATCTTATATGTTTTTTTAATATTTTCTACATCTTAAGGTAATGGAATTAGTAATGACTAAAGGATGTAGATTGCGGTGTTGATTCTTCCTGGACAGCTCCTTTTTCAAGTTGTAAAAGGACATGTGATGTTTGGACGCTGAGACTCGGAGGTGACTGGCTCCTTTTTCTAGTCACCATTCTTACAAATGCTATATTGATCTTGGTGCTCAGGGAAATGTACAGCCATGGGTTGATGGCGCTGTTAGCGTGACCAAACCAAAAACACACAAACATGACAATCGGCTGAAGAGTTACCTTAACGTTCCATGCTTTCATGACAAATATCATGTGAACCACGTGTGCAGGAAGCCAGCAAAAGGAAAACGCACAGGTTACAATAATGAGCATCCGAACCACTCTTCTCTTAGATGTCTCGTGTTGCTGTCGATTCCCTGTTACATGCTGATTTCCAGGTGCGACATGGAACCATAACCTCCTTGCAGTTATAGTGTACAGAAAAGAAATAACACTCAAAGGGATCAGATAGTTCAATACCACAAGGTAGAGGAATAGGCCTCGGATAGCCTTAAATGGATCACCCAAAACGTAAACAGATAGCCTGCATTGGGAATTGTGGTCTTCCACGGTTTGAGCAGCTGGAAAAATGGACATTGAAGCCAGTGAAAAGATCCAAATCAATGGAACAGTTAGTTTAGGTTTCCGAAACCAAAGATAGCGGCGAAGGGGATGAACAATGGCATAGTACCTATCCACTGCCATGACTGTCAGACAGAGAATGGACGCTGTTAATGTGGCATAGGCAATGTATACCACACCTTTGCACATGACTTCTCCAAATACTCCTGGTATCATCCATAAGCCGTCTGTATGTACTTGGGAAATCGACCAGGGCATCACAACCAATGCCACCAGCACATCGGCGATAGCCATGTTGACGAACATAAAGCTTGTCAGTGATCTTACCTCAGGTTTCTTCCACACGATGTAGATAAGGAGACCATTCCCTGCAAATGTTACGAGCATCGTGATGGCGTAAAGGACTGTGAGGATGATCACTTCGATCTCATTTAATACCATGCTTAATTTCTTTTTGGTCTGTTGTTTAGCTTTAATGGAATGAGAGAATTATTATTATTATTATTTTTATGAATTATGTGCAAACGTAACTTTCGTGATCCTTTAAATTTAATTCGAAACAAACAAACAGGGATGGAGAAAAAGGAATCGATTGCAAACTCCCACGGAAAAAAAAAACTAAGCAATTTATATTTATTTGAGTTGATTTTACTCTTATTAGAGCAACGATCTTTTGGGATGTCAACAGAGTTTCGGGAAACAGGTAAATGTGGCTTCTCATGATAGATAATTAGCAATGAATCCAAGAATTAAATTGCATGTCATGCTCTACGTCCAGGTTCATGTTTTGGTTTAAGTTAAAAACATTCCTATTTTATTTCGTAATTCTGTTGACCTTCACCCCTCCCATTCTGGATGTAAATACTGGTCACCGTTGATAGTGTCTTAACGAAGTCAGTAGTTACCATTTTCGTAATGCAAAATCCTGCATATTTTCTAACAGGAGCCATTCCGCTGAAAAACGAAGACTCTACAAAATTATTTTTTCCAGTTTCATTCTGATTCCTTCATTCTCTCACATTACGTTATTATTTGTTCTCTTCATGTGAAGATCAAACGTATTAAGAAAATATAACATAAATTGAGAAATTTTGAATGTCTCATCATAGCATTATAGTATACCTGTAATTGACTGAAATGAAAACTGTTGCCAGGCTATTGACTTGGGACTTCCCAGTACTAAATTATGAGAAAGAAAGAAAAGAAATACACTTTAAGAACATCGAGACAAGAGTTGTTTTAAGGGTGATCTAAGGTATGACACATTACCATTTACCTCAAGGAATTTGTAGAAAAGTCTGATGGACAGGCTTGATGCTTTAGACCATGGTTTTGAGAATTAGCCTGATTCCTTACGGATGTAACTATGTTGAAGCCTGATCAGTCCATTAACCATTTCAGAGAAGGAGATTCATTTTTCAAATAAATTTGTCTCACGCACAAATCACCTGGCGGCTGGACGGGAATTCAATACTTTGAAGGTTTTATGCTTTTACACTTCTAAAAAATAAAAAGACCGCTTACGTGTTAAAACCACGCACGGAACGCTTATACGTCTTCCCCTCTAACAATCAAGGAAAATTAGGAAGCACAACACTCAACCCTATATAATGTGTTAAAAATAGTGAAAGTTCAACCGACGAAAACCTATTGGTAGTTCAGTTGAGCTTACAGCAAGGGCGGTGCATTTATTAAAAGTGTGTTGTGAAAAATAGACGTGGCGTTTTTGGCTGTAACACCTGGCTTATTGCATCTTGCAGTGGGATATATTCTAATTTATCGCTCAAATATGACATACGAAACTTTATACCACGAAAAAGACACCGTCGCTAAACACGGTAGCGATCGCGTTTTAGGTTGCTCATTAGTGTTAACGTTGATCGTATTACTGAGGGAAGGTAGCGCATTTTTACACGCACACACACGTAAAGGATGGCACAACTGTAACTTGCACAATTTTTAGAAAGAAAATTTAGGTCTGAGTTGTTTGGTTGTACTTAAAACTATAATATATCTGGAGGTGTTTTAAATGGTATCTATTGTTTCCAACTAGTGATAGCGATGGCGCTTTAGATTATTCATGATTGTTGATCTTATTACTACGGAAGGGTAGCGCATATATATGCACACACACGTGATGTTAAGCAAGAATAGTAAGATGGCACAACTGTAACCAGCACAACTTTTAAAAAGATAGTTTGGGTTTGGGTTGATTGGTTGTTTAGAAGAAGTAATATATCTGGAGTCGTTCTAAATGGTAATTAATGTTTCCAACTAGGGGTAGCGATGGCGCTTTAGGTTACTCATGGCTGTTGATCCTATTACTGCGGAAAGGTAGCACACTTATACACTCATTCACACGCGATTTTAATTAAAAAAAAACGTAAAAGATAGCACATCTTTTAAAAGAAAGTTACGTTTTGAGTTGATTGGTTGTACTTAGAAAAAATTTTATATCTGGAGGTGTTCTAAATGGTAATTAATGCGACAAAGTTTCCAATTTTTTAAACAGGTTTTTTTTCAAAAATTTATCTGGTCATTGCGAGTCACAAACTTGAATAATAACAAAATATATAAAATATTTCCTCTACTAAAGGAAATTGAAGCTTAATTCAAAAGAGGAGCTAATTCTGTTCCTCGAATTTGTAGATTTTGCATTGCAGGTGCTCTGCATTTCAAGTAACATCCCACTATTTATTTTCCTCACGGCCTCAGGAACAGGAAGACCAACCAAACGATTTTAATTTTAATAAATATGAAAACTGGGGGAAAAGTTGGAAAAATAATGAAAAGGGAAAATGATTTTTGTTTTTTTTTTTCCAAATACTTTCCTTGTGGCTTTATCGAAACGTCGTAGCATCATTTTCGAAACAAACGTAAGGCAGCTGTAAGTCATTGTCAGACCTCAATAGAGATAACTAATGCACTGTCTTAACTAATCCCAAATAAGTCTATTTGTACTAAATAGAAGTAACCAATACTTCTAATGATAATACACAATGTAAATTTGGATGCAAGGAGGCTTGCATCTGTGTTTTATGTAAAATTTTATACTACAAAGTGGTTGATGATTTCCTAAATTCCCTTCCCAATAATTCAGAAAATATATTCGTGAGAGAAATGATTTTTAAGGAAATAAAGTAGAAGTATCTAAAATAATCAAAAGGCGCATTTTTTTCCTCGCAAACAAACATTTTAGTTGAAAAACCCTGCCTCTGGAAACTGGAACATATTTCCCTTATGTTCATCATTTAACCATAGTTAGTAGAGGTTAACTATGATTTAACTTACAAACTCAGAAATTTTTGGTGTTAAATAACTTCAGAATAAAGTTGTAGAGTCCGTTACTGATTCAAAAAAAATTTTCCCATCAACGAACCTCTTCCCATCAACGACCCCTTGGAGTGGGTCGAAAATAAAGTGGTCTCTATGATCACCACTTCTGGTAATGCTAATCACACTGTTCAGGTCAATCGCAAAAAGAGATCTGGTTGTGTGTGGAGTTCAAAAGAGGTACCTCAGCCTGAGTTCTTCGCAATGTACAATCAGTACATGAATGCACTGGATCGATCTGACCAGATTCTAACCACCCGCAGCGTGCATCGCAAAGCTATGAGGTGGTGGAAGACCTTATCTTATCATATGACTTATATTGGTGTTGCTAACGGTTTTATTTTATTGTTTTTAGAGAACACCAGGCAAACAATCCGGATAATCCTGCCCTCAGAAGGAGCGCGCCGATGGTCCCCTTGCCTCAGCTGATCAAACCATAATTTTTATATCTTCTTGTTCAACCTCTATTTGGAGGCGAGTGGGGTCGGTTGTTATAATCTTAGCTCTGGCGTCTTAAGTGCAGTCGATAGGCTTCTTTCGATTTGACCCGTCTACACGGCTGGTCTCTTCTTGGTTTATAACACAAACTTAGCGCGTACCGAAACTCGATACTTCTGAATAGGCTACAAGGAGTTTTATTCTTGTGTAAAACTGTGGAATACTACACCTACATAGAATAAATGAAACTACAAGTTCGAATCCCTGGATGAAATCCAAACTTAACCCTTTACGGTGCCCAATTTACATTTACCAGTTCAGTTTATAAAACCTAATTGTCTAATCAAAAATGGGTTTCCATGTCTTCTTGTACGAACTCTTCTTGCAGGCGAACGGGATTGAGTGAAAGGATTCTTAGCTCTATCTCCGACGTTGTAGGTGCAGCCGTTCGGTCTGTTTTCTCGATTTTTCCCGTCTGTATGGTTGCTATCCTCTTCTACAGCACGAACTCAACGCTTGCTGAAACTCAGGAATTCTCAGTGCATACACTACTGGATTGACAAAAGAGTTTGAATAATTTAAATTGTTCACTAGGTAATAAAACGTCCAAGGTATTGTTGTCTTTGTATAATAGATTGAAATACTCATGATAACTAATGGAAGACAACTAATTAAAGCCAGCATGGATACAAAAAGTAAAGTCGTTGTTAAGCGTTTCCTTCGCAGAGCCCTGTTTTGATGCTGTGAAGCAACTCTTTCGTGTTGAAGATTTCTCTAGATCCCGATGTTGATTATTGTTAGACTTAACAGGACGGTCATAAAAGCATACAAACCAGGTTCCAGTAAACTAAAAACCGATGACAGAGTAAGCATTGAAGACAGTAAGACAGCGAGTGTCCAAAGTATGAAAATAGCGATGCTGCAAGATCTTTTGGACAGTGATCGGTGGTTAAACATCCAATATACGGCATAAAATCTATCACAGGATATGAAGGCTGCAGATAGAATTGAGCCGGACGCAAGAATGGCATCGAGGCAGCTGAAGACTAGATAAAAGCCTTGTCTTGCTGTCCAAAGCTGACATGGACTTGAATGAAAGTCAGTGTTTTGATAAAGAGAAACTATTTTGCTACTCTCCACTTCGGTTGTTTTGTTTGCTTGCCTATGAACGAATGAATAAATGAATAAACTTTAATAATTACTCCTGTACAGTCTTTTCAGCAACTATTTACAATGGTAGACAATTTACAATCACAAATGAACAACTTAAAATAGGGTAATAAAAATGAAAAATAAAATATATATATGCATATAGCTCTTTGGCATACAAAGCTTTGCTTTCATGTCCAAATTGAGCACTCTATCTAGGATGAGTCATTGCCGTTGCAATTGCGCATGCTCGCTGGTTTACTCTAGTTTGAGCACTCTGGCATGGCTTAGACGATACCACAAAGGTTGGGTCGTTTGGGGTGACCGTCTCGGTTCTCCCCCATCCTAGCATTAGCACTGCACTGATGAGGCCCAGAAGGCCGAAACAGTACTGTCTGCAGTTAAATATATATATATATATATATATATATATATATATATAAACACGATTTATTCCGCTAAATTTAACAGTGAAGTCCATAGACCTGACATCTATCTCATTACATGTGCAGATAACAAATGTCAACATGGACACCAGGTTTATCAAAGCGTCGTTTTCACTCTAAGGGTTATTTCTTGCTAACATTTTTAGAGCTGAATTTAACTTTTACTTCAGAAGAAAACATTCGTGATCAGAGTTTGTTTTATTTTAAAATTTTCCTTGATATAAAAAAGTGATCGGTATCAGTATGATAAAGAGGAAATTAGAAGTAAACGATATTCAAAAGAAAAACACGAACTAACGGGAAACCAAGTTTGGTTCCAAGGTAGCGATAGCTGAACATGCAGTCTTCTTTATTCCGTTTCGCTTTTTTAAATAATGTCTTAAGCGGACAAAGCATAGTGTCCTTAAGAAGGCGACTGGTAAGGTCTGACCAACAACTTTAGAGCTATAATCATCCTAATGATGAAGAGTTTAAATCGTTTGTGACGTGACAAGATATTATGCAGTGTTGGATAAATAAAATAGCATATTTTCATTCCTGCATAAAATTCAGACTAAATTAATGTGTACGCCTCGGGGAAAGTATCTCTGAGCAAAAATGTTTCTACTTCAACAAAACCACAACAGACTGATAGAAAATTGTCCTATTTTCTAACAATACTCCATATTTATGGCTCTTTGAATCAAAACAAAGTAATTGATTGAAAGAAGAGTTTTGCAGCCATCAATAAGCCACTATTTCTAAAGTTTTCAATTTTGAAAATTTGTACTTCACAACTATAACACGTACGTTGCGCATACCGAAACTCAGTACTTCTGAATAGGCTACAAGGAGTTTTATTCTTGTGTAAGACTGTAGGATACTACGCTTATATAGGATAAATGAAACTAGGTGTTCGAATCCCTGGATGAAATCCAAACTTAACTCCCTACGGTGCCCGATTTACACTATCAACTCAGTTCATAAAACCAAATTGTCTAATCAAAAATGAGTTTCCATATCTTCTCGTTCAAGCTCTTCTTGCAGGTAAGCGGGATTCAGTGGAAGGATTCTTTGGTCTATCTCCGGCGTTGCAGGTGCAGCTGCTCGGTTTGTTTTCTCGATTTTTTCCGTCTGTATGGCTGCTATCCTCTTCCTACAGCACGAACACAACGCTTGTTGAAGCTTAGGAATTCTTAGTGCATACACAACTGGATTGACAGAAGAGTTTGTATAATTGTAAATGTTCACCATGAAATAAAACTTCTATGGTATTGTTGTCTCTGTTAAATATATTAAAATGTTCATGATAACTAAGGGAAGCCAACATAATAAAGCTAGCATGGATACAAAAAGTAACGTCTTTGTTAAGCGTTTCCTTCGCAGAGCTCTGTTTTGATGCTGTGAGGTAACACTTTCGTGTTGAAACTCTCCCAAGATCCCCATGTTGCAGACACATATAATGATTGTTAGACCCAACAGGAGAAGGACATAGATATACAAAATAGGTTCCAATAAATTAAAAGCCGATGAAAAAGTAAGCATGGAAGACAGAAAAACAGTGAGTGTCCAAAATATGAAACTAGCGTTATGGCATGTTCTGGCGGACAGTGATCGGTAGTTAAACGGCCAGTATACTGCGTAAAATCTCTCGCAGAATATGAAGGTTACAGATAGATACGATCCGAACGCAAGAATGGAATCGATTCATTTAAAGACTAGATTGTAGCCGTATCTTGCTGTCCAAAGCTGATAGTCTCCTGCAACAGAACAGGGAGCTTTAGCAACTATGACGGCGACGGCAACGAAAACGTCGTGTCGAAATCTAACTTTTCGTTTTTGTAACTCTTTCGAAGTTATTCCGACGTGTTTCACTTGGAAAATGCTGGCGAACTATTCTGGGACTATATCACTACGAGCGGCGTTAAAGTAAGGAGAAAGAAAGAAAAATTAACCGTCATGCGCTGACGTTCTTGAGAAAACCTAAAGTTTGATTATTTCACGTTGTTGTTTTGCCGAGAACGACAAAGAATGTACCAAAATGTTAAACGCACGTGTAGGGCGATTTTTTTTTCCTCATTAAGCCTATTTTTTTCTCCCATTCTCGTCGCCGTCGCCGTCGTCGTTGCTAAAGCTCCCTAATAAATGTAAAAGGTTACGGAGTAGGCTCGTAACATCAGATCAGCGAACGCCATGTTCATAACTAGAAATAAACTTTTCTTGCGAAGTGGTTTTGTAACTGCAAAGATAACAAGAGTGGGCAAGTTTCCTGCAGTGGTCAGGACAGACGATAACATGAAGGCGCCGCACAATGCAATGCCTTCTGCCTTGGAAAGAGATTTTTTTGCGTATTCGGACGCAGTTTTCAGGTTATCGTTTACTGTCGACGTGTCAATCATTGTAAACTTGTAACTGAATAATTTGAGGTAAACAGTTTTATCGGAGAAAGACGAAATTTTTAGAGGAGAAGAGCTCAGGCCTCTGCAACAACACAAATCAACAACGGATGAAAAGTTATTTGATAATTTTATTCAAGGAGTTCCTGTAGTCGAGGTGAACAATATCCCAATACATGTCAGTTGATCAAACAAACGGTATCATCTGCTCATTCCTTTTTCTGTAAATTTTAATACTTAATTAATAGGGTTTACCAAATTTTTTGCTTGGCTCAAAACTTCTTTTCAAGCCGACTAGGGCGTTATTAGTTCACAATAAGGGATAGTCTTCATTTGAATGAGAACTGTAATAACTCCTCAGGATAACTTGTTCTAGACACATGACATTTGATGCTTGATGCCATATTCAATTTCTAATTTTGCATAAACAGTCGCTCTACACCGTTAAATATAAGTGATTCATGATAATAAGAGAGAGAAATACCAATAAACTTTTATCTCAAGCAAAGTACATTAACAGCACTCATTCGTTCTAGGAAACTTTGCGTCTTCTACTTGGATCTTAAAAGTATTTATTATAAATTTATGTTTGAGGCTGAAGTAGCTTTCATACGGGCTGAGCTCGCGTGCAGATGTTTTCTGTATCCAGTACTCTTAAAATGCATTTAAAAATTGTCTTTGATCTAAGAACGTGATCATTATTTTTATGATTTAACTACGCCTCAACGAAAAGAAAAACGAACTAAAGGTGGATTAATTTTTATTTTTTAAGGCAGTGTGACCTTTAAACATTTCCCCTCTTCTATTTCATTTCTTTGATTAGGATCTTGTGGAGTTTTGAAAGCATGCTTTCTATAGGCAGACGATAAGAAAGGTCTGAAAGCCTTAAACAGGGGTGTGAATTTAACTGAGGAATGACACTAGGACTACAAAGAGTTTTATTCTTGTGTAAAATGGCAACATAATACACTCACAGAGGATAACTGAAATAGATAAATCGAATCCCTCGATGAGATCCAAACTTCACTTTCTGCAAATTCGGATTCATTCTTTGACTTTTGTTCTCTGCCGACGTTTAATGACCATATAATTATAACTGAAAGATTTAGGGTGAACACTTTCTTTTTTTTTCAGTAAAAGACGAGGCGTTTCAAAGGAGAAGAGCGCAAAGTTTTGCAACTTGAAATAAGATCAGCTGAAAAGTTATTATAATTTCATGGTAATTTGTTTCGAGGTAGTCATGTGTTCGAGATAGGAAAAACATTTTAAGCTAATGCAGTGCCACGTAGAACCCTTCATGTCACGATATGGGCGTATTCATCAAATAACGTGACAACTGTTGATGTTTTTCTGTTAACACATGTAGAACTGTTAAGTTGTCTGGTAAGGATACCAAATATTTCTTGCCTGGATCAAATTTCTTTACAAGCGAGGACGTTAACATTTAACAGTGAGACGAGGAACTCGTGTGTTTCGTGTATCTCAAGGGGCTTCTAGCGTTATCATTTTTCATATGTTGCATAAATTAAAACGTTTATAATGACCAAGAGAGGACAATATAGTAAAGCAAGAAAGTGTGAAAAAAAAGGGTCTGTCAAGCGTCTGCTTCGCGACGCTCTTTTTTGCTGTTGTACGTAAGGCAACACTTTCTAGTTGAAATTTTCTCCAGATTCCTAAGTTAAACTCAGACACATATGATGATTAACAAATATATATGAAATACATATATATGAACTGCGGTTATGAAACGTATATGTGCACGATTCTTCGCAGTAAAGCAGTATTTAAGCAGTAGTGAAAATCAGACCTGAAAAAAAAAAAAAAAAAAAAAAAAGGCCTGAATTTTTTTCAGGTCTGATTTTCACTATTGCTTAAATACTGCTTTACTGCGAAGGATCGTGCACATATACATATGATGATTGTTAGACTTAACAGAACAGGAAAAGCTACATACAAAGCAGATTGACACTGAACTAAAAACGACAGCAAAGTTGATATTGTGCACTGAAAGACGACAGAGTTCCAAAGTAGGAAATTGTGATGCGGTATGTTTTTGGTAGATAATGATGCTTTTCTAGGCTCCATGCCGGATACGGTTTAATTTAACTCTCTAACATACAGGCCACAGGAACTTCATAACACTCTTCTATCCATTCGAGAAAAATTTAACTGACTTGGGCTTGAAAGTCAGTGTTTTGATAAAGAAGAACTCGTTTTCCAATCCTCCACCTCAGTTGGAATATTTTTCTTTTTCTTGTTAAGTAACTGGCGCGGCGTGCAAAAATATCTTCGCGCCAAATCTATGACGAGTCAGCTAATCACTGGCTAGAGTTGTTGATCCACATTTATTAAAAATCTTGCAAATTCTATCAATTCCTACTGTCCTTCGAAGAGTAAGGATATGTCTTTCCGATGATGAAGTTGAACTCTGGATACAGAAACATGCTTACCTTGTTAAGAAGAGCCACCGAAAGAAGTCTCCTGTGCTGCAGCAGAAGATAAGCAATCCCTTCAAAAAATATTACCTAAATCTTCCGCAGTAAGCTTAACGAGTCACTTCTTAGTGAAACGAATCAACACGTGTTGATTGTGTTGTCTGCTGTTTCTCTTGGAATCACAGTTGAATTGAGTAAGGGTGTTACCCTCTGCAGAGTGACAACTTAAGGTTGTAATACTTGTGATACGGATTAATTTTTCGGTCGGGGCTTGAATTGTTGAACAACTACAACGGATATACCAGATATACATAAAGGTCATCTCTTAGAACATCTCGGCCATTCCACAACCCTTCAAGATCCGTTTCATCCACAAACACATGACTACAGTGCGTCAGCGACTAACAAACGTCAAAGACGAAGACGAACCGAAGAATCAGGCAGGGAGCGGCTTACAAGGTCATTTGCTCCGACTGCCACGCCTCCTACATCGGAGACACTCACAGAAACCTCACAATAAGACTGACTGAATACAAGCGAGCGACGACGAAGAAAGGTGATGTCAAAAGTCATATGTAATTTCAGGTTAATTTTGATTTAATCTAGGTTGATTCTCAATTGTATTTAACAGCATGTGCTGGACCGAAGAAGATGATAAAGTTCTTGTCAGGGAAATCATCGCCAATAACCCTTGTGATGACACTACAAAAAAGGGCACACCAGCTCGGGGAGCCAAGTGGAATGCGGCGATAAATCAACTACTGAAAATAAGAGAACCATCTTTCAAGGTTGGTTTAGACCAGTATGTAGTTAAAATTCGCTACAACTTGCTAGCACTTAAATACAGACAAAAGATAAAGGAGGAGAAGAGGGCCAGTGGGATAAGCATCCCAGAACTGACAGAAATGGAGAAGGGGTTGGGGGTAATTGTTGAGTGGGAGGATGCTACTGACCTTGAACAGAAGCAAACAGTAGCCCAGAAGAAGAAGACCAAGGAGGAGGAGACAAATGCTGATAAAGTCAAAAAAAAGAGCCATGGAGGGCCTAGGGGCAAACAAAAAGCGAGGAGAGGAAGGGGATGAGAACAACACGGGGCTGAAAAGGAGAAGGTCCTCTGAGGCTGACACACTCAAATATCTCAAAGAGTGTAATGAAAGAATGGATGCAATTAAGCGGGAAGAGCTAAAGCTGCAAGCAGCACAGCAGAAAGCAGCAATACAGCAGCAGCAGCTCCAGTTGGAGGCCCAGCAGAGGCAGTTTCAGCAGTTCATATCAGAGCTTATTCGCCTAGTTGGGAATTTTGAGAATTCCTAGGAATTCCTATGAATTCTCAAAATTCCCAGAAAACTGGGAATTCAGTTCGCAAAGATATATAACACACTTAGTTTTCATTCATGGTTAATATAGGGAAGTGTTATCTATCCTTTCTGGTTCACCCAGGCTAAATTCCTGGCATTCAGTGTAATGCCTGAGCGCTTCTGGGATATATAACATACTTACCTTTCATTTATGCTCAATATAGGGAAGTGTTGTCTATCCTTTCTGGTTCACCCAGGCTGAAGTCCTGGCAATGAGTGTAATGCCTAAGTGCCTCTGGGATATATGACATATTTAGCTTTTCATTCATGGTCAGTATAGGGAAGTGGTGTCTATCCTTTTTGGTTCACCCAGGCTGAAGTCTTGGCATTGAGTGTAATGCCTATGTGCATCTGGGATATATGACATATTTAGATTTTCATTCATGGTCAATATAGGGAAGTGTTGTCTATCCTTTTTGGTTCACCCAGGCTGAAGACCTGGCATTCAGTGTATTGACTCAGCACTTCTGGGATAGATAACATACTTAGCTTTTCATTCATGGTTAATATAGGGAAGTGTTGTCTATCCTTTCCCGTTCAGCCAGGCTGAGGTCCTGACATTCAGTGTAATACCTGAGCGCTTCTGGGATATATAACATATTACTTAGTTTTTCATTCATGGTTAACATAGGGAAGTGTTGTCTATCGATTCTGGTTCACCTAGGCTAAAGTCCTGGCATTTAGTGTAATGCCTGAGTGCTTCTGAAATATATAACATACTTAGCTTTTCATTCATGGTCAATCAAGGGGAATGTTGTCTATCTTTTCTGGTTCACCCAGGCTGAAGTCCTGATATTCAGAGTAATGCCTTACTGCTTGTGGAATACATACCATACTTAGTCTCTTTGACAATCACAGGTTAATCTAGGGAAGTTTTGTCTCACTGGTTCACCGAGGCTGAAGTCCTACGATTCAGTGTAATGCCTTAGCACTTGTGGGATATATAACCTGCTTAGTTTTTCATTCATGGTTAATATAGGGAAGTGTTGTCTATCCTTTCTGGTTCACCCAGGGTGAAGTCCTGGCATTCAGAGTAACGCCTAAGCGCTTCTGGGGTATATAACGAGAAGAAATTCTTGTGACTTACACTTTTCTGCTCTTTGAGCTCTACACCTATCTGCAGAGCGACAGGAATAAATGGTCCTTTGAGACAAAAATTGGAAAAACAGCTTCATTTACTGCTAGAACTCGCCCTGCAAACCGAGACGGGAAGAGAACATCAAAACACAAAATGCTGCCCAAAAAAACAAAAACCAATAAATAAAACAAAGAAAAACAACAGCTGAAACTTATATGTTTTTTAATATTTTATACATCTTGAGGTAATGGAATTAGTAATGACTAAATGATGTAGATTACGGCGTTGATTCTTCCTGGACAGCTCCATTTTCAAGTTGTAAAAGGACATGTTATGTTTGGACGCTGAAACTCGGAGGTGACTGGCTCCTTTTTCTAGTCACCATTCTTACAAATGCTGTATTGATCTTGGTGCTCAGGGAAATGTACAGCCATGGGTTGATGGCGCTGTTAGCGTGACCAAACCAAAAACACACATACATGGCAATCTGCAGAGGAGTTACCTTAACGTTCCATGCTTTCATCACAAGTATCATGTGAACCACGTGTGCAGGAAACCAGCAAAAGGAAAACGCACAGGTTACAATAACGAGCATCCGAACCAGTCTTCTCTTAGATGTCTCGTGTTGCTGTCGATTAATATGGTCACGTCTTCCGAGTTAATACGGTTTTTATAACTAAACGTTTCTGTCATGCCCGTCCACGAAAATTAAAAGGACAAGAAACATCCTATCATATCCTACCGGCCTGCCACACAATGAAAACCATTGGTACTGTACAATTATCATCAGAAGACGTTATCCTTGTTATCATCATTTATTTTACTTTGTTTTCCATTTTAACAAACTTAAACTATCCGAGGCCCTCTTTGAAGACTGTTATACTGAAATAAAGAGAGAAATTATGATTACGAAAATACAACGCATGCAAATACACCTGATTAGCGTACCAGAAGCACTGAAGAAAAACGATCATTTACAGGAGTCCAAAACAAGATACTCTGCCTATTTATACATCTAAACTTTCAATCTAAATCAACTCCGGGCCCCAATTCTCGAAGGTCCCGCTAACTTAACAGGCCCGAAAAGATGTTCTGGTTTCAAGATGGGGGATCAAACGTTTTGGGAATTAAACAATAAAGCTAGCAGCTAAAGAAACAAAATGGACAGGTTATGGGTTCAGAGCCTGCATTTCTATTCCTCAACTTTTGATCATAAAATATGGCTTCGAGCTCCTTAGGTTGGCAGGACTTTCAAGGAACAGTCCCCTGAAACAAATTTTGCAATGATCGCTTTAGGAAAATCCTTCATTCGCCACTTGTTGTAAGTCTGCTAGCAAGTATTAGCTGATAAGGAAACCCTTGTTATGATGTTCGTTTTGCCTTTGTGCTATCTATAAATCCGAGTTAAATTGAAAGTCAGTGGGATCAAACTCGTATAAGTAGCTCGATTGTCTAAGCTGTTTTACTCAGAATCCAACACTATTCGCCTCCTTTGTGCTGACCAAGACGGATGAGTACTGTTAAATGCGGTCCCACGAGGTATTCAGCAAAAATTTTCTCAATACACATTTTTTTCTTTCTTACATGCAGTCCTGCCCTCAACAAAAATGGTTTTCTAAAGTGCTCTTGTCAGTGCATGTAAGTTGGCTGAGGCTGGATCGTTCGAAGCAGCCAGCTAGTTAGGTTCTAATTATTACTACTTGCGAGTTCTCATATCAACATCTCAATTATGTCATTTACCTTCTGACATCCTGCTACGCGTATTTTCTGCTTCTAATAGATCAATCTCTTTGATTTTTCTTTTAATTACATTGATCCTGCAAGGTTGAAACTTATATGTTTTTTAATATTTTATACATCTTAAGGTAATGGAATTAGTAATGACTAAATGATGTAGATTGCGGTGTTGATTCTTCCTGGACAGCTCCTTTTTCAAGTTGTAAAAGGACATGTGATGTTTGGACGCTGAGACTCGAAGGTGACTGGCTCCTTTTTCTAGTCACCATTCTTACAAATGCTGTATTGATCTTGGTGCTCAGGGAAATGTACAGCCATGGGTTGATGGCGCTGTTAGCGTGACCAAACCAAAAACACACAAACGTGACAATCGGCTGAAGGGTTACCTTAATGTTCCATGCTTCCATGACAAATATCATGTGAACCACGTGTGCAGGAAGCCAGCAAAAGGAAAACGCACAGGTTACAATAATGAGCATCCGAACCACTCTTCTCTTAGATGTTTCGTGTTGCTGTCGATTCTCTGTTAAATGCTGATTTCCAGGTGCGACATGGAACCATAACCTCCTTGCAGTTATAGTGTACAGAAAAGAAATAACACTCAAGGGGATCAAATAGTTCAATACCACAAGGTAGAGGAATAGGCCTCGGATAGCCTTAGCTGGATCACCCAAAACGTAAACAGATAGCATGCATTGGGAATTGTGGTCTTCCATGGTTTGAACAGCTGGAAGAAGGGACATTGAAGCCAGTGAAAAGATCCAAATAGATGGAACAGTTAGTTTAGGTTTCCGAAACCAAAGATAGCGGCGAAGGGGATGAACAATGGCATAGTACCTATCGACTGCCATGACTGTCAGACAGAGAATGGACGCTGTTAATGTGGCATAGGCAATGTATACCACACCTTTGCACATGACTTCTCCAAATGCTCCTGGTATCATCCATAAGCCGTCTGTATAAACTTGGGCAATCGACCAGGGCATCACAACAAACGCCACCAGTAAATCGGCGATAGCCATGTTGACGAACATAAAGCTTGTCAGTGATCTTACCTCAGGTTTCTTCCACACGATGTAGATGAGGAGACCATTCCCTGCAAATGTTCCGAGCATCGTGATGGCGTAAAGGACTGTGAGGATGATCCCTTCGATCTCTTTTAATTCCATGCTTAATTTCTGTTTGGTCTGTAGTTTAGCTTTAATGGAATGAGAAAGTTATTATTATTATTATTTTTTTTTATGAATTATGTGTAAACGTAACTTTCGTGATCCTTTAAATTTAATTCGAAACAAACAAACAGGGATGGAGAGAAAGGAATCTATTGCAAACTCTTACAAAAAAAACTGACCAATTTATATTTATTTGAGTTGATTTTACTCTTATTAGAGCAACGATCTTTTGGGATGTCAACGGAGTTTCGGGAAACAGTTAAATGTGGTTTCTCATGATAGATAATTAGCAATGAATCTAGGAATTAAATTGCAGGTGATGCTCTAAGTCCAGGTTCATGCTTGGGTTTAAGTTAAAAAAATTCCTATTTTATTTCGTAATTCTGTTGACCTACACCCCTCCCATTCTGGATGTAAATACTGGTCTTCGTTGATAGTGTCTTAACGAAGTCAGTGGTCACCATTTTCGTAATGCAAACTTCTGCATATTTTCTAACAGGAGCCATCCCGCTGAAAAACGAAGACTCTAGAAAAATATTTTTTCCAGTTTCATTCTGATTCCTTCATTCTCTCACATTACGTTATTATTTGTTCTTTTCATCTGAAGATCAAATATATCAAGAAAATATAAAATACATTGAGAAATTTTGAATGCCTCATCATAGCATTGTAATATACCTGTAATTGACTGAAATGAAAACTGCTGCCAGCCTATTGACATGGGACTTCCCAGTACTAAATTATGAGAAAGGAAGAAAAGAAATACACTTTAAGAATACTGATACAAGAGTTGTTTTTTAAGGGTGATTTAAGGTATGACACATTACCATTTACCTCAAGGAATTTGTAGAAAAGTCTGATGGACAGGCTTGATGCTTTAGACCAAGTTTTTGAGAATTAGCCTGATTCCTTACGAATGTAACTATGTTGAAGCCTGATCAGTCCATTAAACATTTCAGAGTCCATTAAACAGAGTCCATTAAACATTTCAAAGCCCATTTTCAAAGTCCATTTCAGAGTCCATTAAACATTTCAAATAAATTTGTCTCCCACACAAATCACCTGGCGGCTGGACGGGAATTCAATACTTTGAAGGTTTTATGCTTTTACACTTCTAAAAAATAAAAAGACCGCTTACGTGTTAAAACCACGTACAGAACGCTTATACGTCTTCCCTTCTAACAATGAAGGAAAATTACGAAGCACAACTCTCAACCCTATATAATGTGTTAAAAATAGTGAAATTTCAACCGACGAAAACCTATTGGTAGTTCAGTTGGGCTTACAGCAAGGGCGGTGCAGCTATTAAATGTGTGTTGTCAAATATAGACGTGGCGTTTTTGGCCGTAACACCTGGCTTATTGCATCTTGCAGTGGGATATATTCTAATATATCGCTCAAATATGACATACGAAACTTTATACCACGAGATAGACACCGGCACTAAACACGGTAGCGATCGCGTTTTACGTTACTCGTTAGTGTTAACGTTGATCTTATTACTGCGGGAAGGTAGCGCATTTTTACACGCACACACACGTACAGGATGGCACAACTGTAACTAGTACAATTCTTAGAAAGAAAATTTAGGTCTGAGTTGTTTGGTTGTACTTAAAAGAAATAATATATCTGGAGGTGTTTTAAATGGTATCTAATGTTTCCGACTAGTACCAGGCGAACAATCCGGATAATCCTGCCCTCAGAAGGAGCGCCGATTGTCCTCTTGCCTCAGCTAATCAAACCTTAATCTTTATATCTTCTTGTTCAACCTCTATTCGGAGGCGAGTGGGGTCGGTAGTTATAATCTTAGCTCTGGCGTCTTAAGTGCAGTCGATAGGCTTCTTCTTTCGATTTGACCCGTCTACACGGCTGGTCTCTTCTTGATGTATAACACAAACTTAGCGCATATCGAAACTCAGTACTTCTGAATAAGTTGTGCTCTTCTTCTTTGAAACACTGATTCCGATCTTTTCCGATAACAGTAATCATGACTGACACGTCGACAGTGAACGAAAGCCTGAAAAATACGTCCGAATTCCAAAAACGTTTTTCTTCCAAGGCAGAAGGGATAGCATTATGCAGCGCCTTTATGTTATCGTCTGTCCTAATTATTTTAGGAAACTTGCTCACCCTTGTCATCTTTGCAGTTACCAAAAAACTTCGCAGGAAAAGTTTTTTCTTAGTTATGAACATGGCATTCGCCGATTTGATGTTGGGAATCTTCTCCGTACCCATTTATATTTACTATGTTGGTGAATTCTATGAGCTTTGGACAGCATCTTACGGCTTTAATCTTGCCTTCAAATTCACCGATTACTTTTTTGTGTTCGGCTCTTATCTATCTACAGTATTTATATCCTGTGAGAGATTTTACGCCGTATACTGGCCGTTTAAACATCGATCACTGTCAACCAGAACATACCGCATCGCTATTTTCATACTTTGGACACTTGCTATCTTGCTGTCTGTAATACTAAATTTGTTAACCATTTTTAGTTCATTTGAAACTGCTTTATACGTGGGAGTCCCCGTTATGTTGTGTCTAGCAACTGTTTTGTGTGTCTTTAACATTGGAATCTGGAGAAATTTTCAAGAGAGAAGTGTTCCTTCAAAACAACAAAACAGAACCTCCCGCAGCAAACGCTTATCTAAGACCCTTTTTTTTGTAACAATGTTAGCTTTGATAAGTTGGCTTCCCTTACTTATCATAAACTTTTTAAACTTTATAATTAAGGAATTATCACCATCGAAGGTTTATTTTGTGGTGAACATTTTAAATTATTCAAACTCTTTTTTCAATCCAGTTGTGTATGCACTGAGAATTCCTGAGTTTCAACAAGCGCTACATTTGTGTTGTACTAAGAAGAGAAGAGCCATGGAGACGGGAAAAATCGACAGAATATACCAAACGGCTGTACTTGGAACGTCGGAGACAGAGCTAAGAATATATAGCACTGATCGGCTGCATTCAGAGTTTGAACAAGTAGATTTTATAGAAACTCGTTTTTAATTAGTTGAGACAAGAGAACCATCGGCTTTGATAAAGAGAAGTGAAGTGCATTAAAAGCAAGAGTCATTAAGATAGTGTATTGTCAAAAATTACGATAATTTCCGACCTCAATTGCTACATAGGAGCCTTCTAGTGGTCTAGTATATCTTTTCACAGTAGTAGTACACTCGGAATTCAAATAAAAGAAATTAAATCAAATTACGAGGAATGTTGAGTCGCAACGTTTTCATCATCTAGCGTTCTTTTTCCTTTCTCTTCGCAGTGGCCTCAAGTTTTTTGACCCTCTAACTTTCCAATCATTGAACACTGTCCGACTTCAAGAATGAAGCGTAGACTTTCCTATCTGTGCTCATATCGGGCTAGTGAGGATCAATCACGTTCGAGAATTTTTTTTAGAGTTTAATCAGTTTTTATTTTATTTTTTTTTCAAATCATGATCAACAACTCGAGCACATTTTCATTGCTTACACCTCTCGCTGTTATGCATGGCTGTTTCAAAACGCCCGCCAGTGGAAATTTAGTTCGCGCATGTCAGATTTACATTTTCAATTTGAAACCGCTGAAGATGTACGATGTGCGGCTCAACAAGAAAGAGCCCACTGATAACTAGGTCACAAAAGGTATATGCGCAAAGTCCAAAGAAATAGCTAACTTATGCGCATACATTGTTTTTTGCTTCCTTGGTTAATGTTCGCCTTGGAATAATCCGTGTGCGGGATAGTTAACTATGCTACGGCTGAAAGGCACCTTGTTTTGACGCGAAATGATTCACCTCTTAGAGGTCTTCTTATTTTCAGGCAAGATTCTGATTGATTCGAGTTTTTCTGTCAATAAAGAAACAACTCTGGCTTTATATCTCCCCTTTGCAGCGAGTTTCTGTAGCAAGACGTTTTAATCAGAATCGTTTTGAGCAGTGTAATCCGCGATTACTTTTCACCACAGAAATAGTAAATATGGCGTCCATTTCCTCTTTGACCTCGAACAAATTCCCCTAAACTACGCCAATTTATCTTTTTGATACAATCATACTCACCCATGGGCTAAGTAAAAAATACAAGATGTATGACAAACTGCTAAAATATCCACGGCCATCTATTACGTGCAAGAAAGTCGCACTACATGCGTGTGATCTCCTTCCCAAAAACTGTACGTCACCGATCTGTCACGGGAGGCTATAGAAATAGTGAAAGCACGCACAGGACGTTTCTTTCGGTGGTTATTTCGATCATGATCAGGGAAAACAAACCTTTCAATTAAATGTAACTATTTTTTCTTTGATCTGGTGAATAGATCGTTCTTCTTGGCATGATTCACATGGTTTACTTCGAGTATTCCCTTCCTCTTCAAATGGAACGCACTACTAGCAATAACACAAGATTGCATATATTCCTGCTCCCCTGAAGAACCGATCGAGATAGATAAATAGACACCCCTTCCTGAAACAAGGTAAAAACCCAAAGGGTGTACCCTTCTGAAGCAAGAAGGTCACAAAAAGGAATTTCGAAACATTTCTTGAGTCAATTTAGTATTGCTTGCTCACATCCAAGTTTAATTTAGAACTCGGTTCGATTATACATTTAGATGGCTATCTTTGGTCTCTCTGAAAATCGACAAATATTGAAAAAAAATTGCCGAATTTGTGGACAGCGATTGTAGAAGGCAAAAGATACGAGAACAATTTTCTCTGCGCTAATAAGATAGAGATAATATTTTTACAGCCTTTGGTGTCAAAGTTTGTAAAGATGACCTTGACATGTGCCCTCCCAAGTTCTGCCACAAGTGCTACAACTTGCTCGAAGAGGCATATGCCTTGCAATCAATGTGTGACCTCCACACAAACGAACTTGAAACTATAAGATCTGTAGTTCCTTAAAAGATCATCAGAAACCTGGTAGGAAGAAGAAGAGTATCCCTGGAGTAAAACTCAAAGAGGAATCTGCTGGACCCAAGGAACAAGTAGAAATGGTTGAAGGGAGGTCTAGTACTTTAAGCTTTCATCCACCCAGCCACAATCTCATTTTCTGAGGAGGTAAAGAATCTACCAAGTTATTGAGGATCAGAATCTCTTTACCCAAAACAGTTTGTTGAAAACATCAAGCAAGAGTATATGTGCCCAATTTGCAAAGAGGTACGTGATCAATCTGTCCAGACAATGGCATTGTCTCTGCTATGTTCCATGCAAAAGATAGTGGGCCAAGTTAAAGACAGCCTTAATGAAAATATTAATATAAAGAAGAAGTAAACACTTTGAAAGAAACAACCTGGGGGTGAGTAACAAAAAATGTATTACACTTTTAATTAGTCTAGACGATAGAGACTAGAAATAGCATAATTTTGACTAAATTATTCTTTTCATTTCGCCTATTTCTAAGGCATCGGTGCAAGATAAATCCCAAAATGATGCAAGTCTCTTGCCATAAACATGGACATACTGAGCTCCTAGCCCTTGAAAACATTCAAGAGGATTATGACAAGTTTGTAGCAGATGGCTCTGTTACAAGTCAACAAAAGTTTTATCACAAAGTGATTCATGAGAAACTGCTGGACATTGAATTTGACAAAGTAAGATAAAATAATTTATCTACTATTCACAGGAGTTGCTGAATTTACAAAGTCTGCATTCTTGTGTAAATATCATGGCAGCCTACTTTACACTAAAACAGGAAGAAATAGACAAACTGCTAAGAAATGCAAAGGAAGGAGTAACTTTTTCACAATTTGTGTTTTCCAGTATCACAGCTGTACAATCCTACAATTCCGTCACAAATGATTCAAACCTAACTTAATTTTTTAGTGAAGGAAGCTATGATTTTGTGTTATAGTTTATTGATTTATAATATTACACTAGCACAAATCAATTTAGCAACCCATCAAATTATAGCTACTGAACAGTATGTAAAGTAGTTCATATTTCAATAGTACTATCTCCACATTATAGGAAATGCTTGCAGATGAACAAATGGAATTGGCTGCCTTTGAGAAAGCCAATGGACCACTACCAATTCATTTGGATGGGGTTCTTAAGGAAATGAATGTGGATAGACAAGCTTAACATGGGAAATCATTCATTTGTAACCATGTACACACTTGCTGCAAGGTAACACAACTTCTACCCTTAAATAGCTCATCGATGACAAGATTGATAAGCCAGGTAACCCTTGTAGAATCAGACACTATTTATTGCCTATGTAAATGCTATGTGGCTGCTCTATGTATAAAGTAGGTACAGGGTATTAAAATTCTATGTTTAAAGTGATAGAGAGGGTGTTATTCAAATTGTGTGTAATTGCTATGACTTTTGCTATATATTTTGATAAAAAATCCTATTTTTTACTAGTCAAATGGAACCTTTATGTAGTGTAGGTAAAAGCTATGTAATACACATTTGAGCAGGCTAGCATATAAATAGCATCTACATAGGTTTGAAATGCCAATTCACATAGTATGAATGAATG
Organism: Stylophora pistillata; assembly: GCF_964205215.1. Lineage (NCBI taxonomy): Eukaryota > Metazoa > Cnidaria > Anthozoa > Scleractinia > Pocilloporidae > Stylophora > Stylophora pistillata. The sequence continues at coordinate 35,300,605 of NC_142520.1, forward strand.
TGGATAGACAAGCTTAACATGGAAAATCATTCATTTGTAACCATGTACACACTTGCTGCAAGGTAACAGAACTTCTACCCTTATATAGCTCATCGCTGACAAGATTGATAAGCTAGGTAAGTGAAAGAATAACTGCCTTTCATGGAAAACATGAATACAATAATAGGATCATGTCGCACTTTTCCCCCTTTTCTTGTGTTCTTGTTGCAGAGGAAGACATCACAAATTTCTTCAGTTCATTAGGGAAAAACTCCCAGACATGATAATCACACCAAAGCTATCTATGCTTTAATAGGTCTTTCACAGGTAGGTCTTTCACAGTATCGACCTCACGCCTCTGGAATACCTTACCACTGGACATAAGAATGAAACCTACTCTCAAATGTTTTGAGAAGGCCATGTTAGATTATTTTAAGAACAGTTATAAACGATTAGAACATTTTATCTTATAGTTTTTAGAAACTTTGTAATTTTAGATTTTTAGCTCTTGATCTTTTTCCATAATTAATTAGTTTTTAATCTTTTTCAATAATTATTTGTAATATGTTTTAAGAGGGCCACTCACAGGTTTGTCAGTTTTACACTGTTATGTGTTTTACCCTCTTTAAATAACGTTGATTATTATTTATTATTATTATTATGCTACAAGAACACATGTGCCCCTTCCTTCGAAAATGTCACATGGTTCTTGGATTCTATTATGAACAAGGGATTAAAGGAATACAGTCCGAATTCAAAACCCTGTCTCAGCATTTTGACGATGTGAAGAAAAAGGACACGAGATTACGCCAAATCCAGAATTAGCAGGGAAAGCTCCCAAACCTAAAGAGAGAAATTTTAAACGAAGAGCGAATGAGTAAAACGCTTTCCTTCACAGTGGCAATGTATTGGTTCGTTGACTAAGAACGTGTACTATATATGTAAATCTAGTGTAACTCATTTGCTAAGTTCTCTATTGGACGAATAAGAGTGTGACCGCACTTTTTGGAAGCAAAACTAGACTTTCTGCTCGAAATTCAGTACCTCCGAAACTCAAAATGGAGTAGCATAACGGCCGATCTTGACATATTAAAAGCGACTTGAATGGACTTTAAAACAATTCGGATTAAAACACTTACCCCCGCCAGTTGTTTAGCAAGGTTTCACATTTGAAACATATTTGGGAAAGGCCCGAATTTTTTCCAGCAAAGCGAGAGTCACAAGAGAAGCGAGAGTCAGATTCTGTTTAACATTTGAAAAATGATAACGCTAGAAGCCCCTCCGTTCCAAAAAAATAGCTTTTAAGATTCAAGTAGCGTGTGTTTAGAATAAATTATCCGTAAGTGTTATTACACTGTTTGTTCATTATTTAATGAACATTGTCTCTCATTGTGAAAAGGGCCTCGTTAGCTTGTGAAGAAATTTAGGCCAGGCAAGAAACTTTTGATAACCTTACCATACACATTTGCTGCTCTGGGTGTGTTAACAAAAAAAAAAAACATTGACAGTTGTCACTCAGTTTCTTAAATTCTTAAAAAAATTTCAGACTCTCGGTCATTTTGTTATTTAAGGACCGTAATTGGAACAAAAATTAACCTTTGAAATAAGTACTCTTAATCCCGCTTTTCATTCAGCCAATCTATTATTGTTTTTCTCGTAACCATGTTCCCACCAATACGTAGCTCCATTTTCTGCATACAAACACACAAACAACTCTTATTTCCTCCTTTATTTGTACCCTTCTCGCTTGCTGAGGTCTTTACTAACTTGTCGCACGCAAAATAATTCGTCTATTAGCTAGAGTTTTCATCGGCACGAATGTTTGTACTGGTGTGGATCGACCAACAGGTTGAAAATTGACCAACACCAACTGTGTAGAGATCTCCTTACTTTGGTTACGAACCGGCTGAGTACAAAACGACCGGTGGTATGCAACGGCATATGGATTTTGTAGGGCGATTGTACATAATTTTATCGGAGTTACAGACTTAACTGTCAATTGAATTGGCGATTGAATTGTCTCTTGTAATGTAATGTAATGATTTATTTAATGTCGAAAACGTGGGAAGTGCTTGCGCAATCTTCCGAGCCAGAGGTTCATGTTAAAAACGCTCGACAAGCTAAGAAATACTAAAATTATCTATTTATAAGTATTGGAGAAACTTAAGAACATATAAATTTAAGATAAAATATAAATATATATCATGTAGATATCATTATATAATATATTAGATATTAATTTTGTAAATATAAACTAGCCCAAAAGTGAATAAAAATATGAACAGATAAAGTTGAATGTAGCTCATACATTGACACCCTGCAGCTGTGAAATTGACATTATTCAGCCGAGCACGAAATTGTGCAAAAGTGCTCCAGGATTTGGTGTGACAGTTGGTAGTTGATTCCATATGTGGGAAATAAGGTAAAAATAGGACTTGTGCATGACAAGGCTGTTATACGAGGGCTGCACAACATTTAAGCCACTATTTCGTAGATTGTATTTAGTTAGCCGAGGGGTAAAAAATTGAGATATATAATTTGGGCCATCTAGTTTAAACCATTTAAAAAATAGAATAAGCGATTGCAGGATACGCCTTTACTCAAGCTTGTTCATATCAGCCATTGCTAAAGAAAAGTCATAGGTGGTCGAATCACCTGAATTCAGTTATGCTTTGATCGCATATACGATTGATACGTTCGATGTTATTTTTCAAGGCTTGAGATATGCCCAGAAGTAATGGGCAACAATATTCTAAGTGCGGTAACACGTCGGCTTTATAAAGGGAAATCATAACGTCTGATGGAATTAAACGCTTAATCCTCCGTAGTGCGGCTCTTTTAGTACATGCTTTTTTCAGCATGATTGCCACGTGGGGCTTGAAGGGCAAATTCCCCATCCAATGTAACATCAAGAATCTTGAGAGTTGGTTCAATTTCGATGGAATTATCACCAATAAAAAGACTATATGGGTACTGAGATTTCCCCAGAGTCATTCCCTGAGTTTTAGTAGCGTTTACTTGCAAGTAATTCGCATTGAACTAGAGGGTTAATCTTTCTATATCCTGATTCAGTGTAAATTCAAGTGTGCAGGGGTTCTCATGGGCTCTATACTGTGTTGTGTCGTCAGCATATAGACGAAGGGAGGAAGATCCAGCTGAGTAATTGACATCATTCACGAAAATATTAAAAAAAAAGAACGGGCGTAGAATCCTCCCTTGCGCACTCCTCAGCGAGGAGGCAGCCAGTATGACACCTTCCTGTTACATTTTACTCGTTGAAAGCGGCCTGATAGATATGACTGAATCAGTTTAAAACCGAATCATGAACGCCGTGAGCTTTCAGTTTAGCTAGTAGTAAATTATGGCAAATCGAGTCAAATGCTTTGAATAGATCAATAGCGACCCCCGCCACATCTTTTTTACTGTCAAGAGCCTGACGCCAGTCATCAGTTGGCTTCAATAAAGCGGAACTGCAAGAAAGCCCACGCAGGAATCCTGACATATTATCCGAAAAGACTGGTTTGAATACGCTACTTTCTGAATGTTTGAATACGCCACATTTATTTTATTGTCAAGAGCCTGGCGCCAATCATCAGTTGGCTTCAATAAAGCGGAACAGCAAGAATGCCCACGCAGGAATCCTGAAAAGACTGGTTTGAATACCCTACCTTTTGTATCCATGCTGGCTTTACTATGTTGGCTTCCCTTGATCATCACGAAAGCTTTAATTTATATAGCTGAGACACCAATATCATGGAAGTTTTATTTCATTGTAATTTTTCAAAATTATTTTAATCCTTTCGTCAAACCAATTATGTATGCAGTTAAAATTTCTGAGTCTCGGCAAGTGGTACATTCGTGCTGCATGAAGAGGAGAGCAGCCATTGAGAAAGAACAAATCGAAAAAAGAAACCGAACCCCAGCTGCACCTACAACGCCGAAGATAAAGCTAAGAATACCACGCAGCAGTCCCACTCGACTGGAAATAGAGTTTGAAGAGGAATATTTTTAATCAGCTGACCGGCACAAGAGAACCACTGGCGTTGATACACCGAGATTTTAATTGCATGCACATCTGGTTTGGAAAAGAGCTAAGATAATTTAGGATGTTCGTCGGGATATGCTGCTCGAAGCCTATATTTTTGTTTTAAACTTTTACAAGGGATTATGAAACAGTCATTCTACAGCGTTGAATTAAGCTAAGAGAAGGAGAGAGAGCTCGGGTGCCTAAGCATCTAGAAATGAGAATTAAACAGCTATGTTTTTGTTTAAATAGTGCATGTAGAGGTATATCTCTATATCATGGATTTCCATCTCTTAGTCTAACTTTGTCGGTACTTACCCATCAAGCCTAAAGAATTTGGTTTATAAAAGTGCATATGAAGTAAAAATTTTTTACCCTGTTTGTTTGCTTATGTCTTGATGAACACAGCTAAGCGATTTTGACCGACCAAAAGCACTCTCTTGTATTATTTTTTGAGCCTCAAAGTTTGGATTTCGCAATCTGAAATGGGTCCAATTTGCGCGCGATCAAATCTCTCATCTTACATTGGAAGTGACGTAGTTGGGGGTTCTGAAAACGACAGTTTCATGGCGGACAAGGGGGCAAAAAAGGGAGCTAAGAACTATTGCGCGGCTGGTGGCCGAAATAAAGTGAATTTCTCCAAGAAAACCGGAACACCTGAAATTTCCATGCAGTACTTTCCCAAGGAGCAAAGTTTGCGGCAGAAATGGACGCAGTTTGTCCGGATAAATCGGAAAGATTTCGCGCCGAAGAAGTCGTCAGGCCTATGTTCCGCTCACTTTGGCGATGGTTGTTTCGAACACAAGTCGATTTCTTTAATGGATGCAACTGGAGAAGCTATTCAGTTAAAAAAACGCCTGATAAAAGGTTCAGTACAAACAAGGACTGATGTTGTGCCCTATATGTCTCCTTTGACTAACCGAAAGCGGCGAGGAGTAAGGTGAAGTTTCTTTACTCTGTGCTAATTTCATAGTACGTGGCTTTGTTTTGTATTCATATTATTGCTTGAAGGAAACTTTTGCCGTTTTGAATTTGAAAAATAGGTGATATATTTTTTATCACTTTAGAAACTCCTGGTATTAATAGTTTTCCAGGTGACATATGGAGAAATATGTATATGCTAATTCGTTCGATGCTTCCATCGAACATTAGTTTTTGCCTTGCCTGAGCGATCTCTCGGCGGCATCTATATTCCGCGGCGTCTGAAAGATTCTTGACCGTGCATTCTTCGCATTTTCACCTTACAACACAAAAAATGCGATTAATCAGAAGGTAAACCCAGAAAGGTGCGAAGAATCGAAATTCATCGCTTCAAGCTGACTCAACGAAGGATTCAGCAAGCGAATACAAGAAAAAAACTCACCATTCGTTCAAAGGTACTTTTCTTTCCAATCTAGACCTTAATACTGCTGAAAGACCACCCTGGTCTTCTTAAGCGTTTTCCTATTCATCACTCGTGTGAGCTGGTAGTTCGTCCCCGTAAGGTTGGACTTGTCCAAGTACCTAAATTTCTTCCGATGAATCGCTGCTAAGCTGGTCATCGCTTGAAATTATAGATGCCGAAGATGATATCTGACCGTCACTAATCAGACATACTTGCGTTTAAGCCCAGGAAATTGAAGCAAATAGAACTTTGACGGAGAGATTTTTAATCTGAAGTACTCAAAACCATGTGTAAACAAAGCGCGGAGATATTTTCAATCTGAAGCACACAAAACCATGTGTAAACAAAGCACCAGAACCACCAATAGGTCATCAGAGCCAAACTCGTTCCCAGTTTCCGGAGACACCGATAACGTCTAATTTAGGGACTTCGAGCCACCAAAAAGCCGATTTAAATTTCTTTTCTTCAAATTTCTTTTGTCATTCCTTAATAAGGAGCGAGTTGCTCAAATACACGTAATCGCCACTCCTTGAGCATGACTCATGTTTGTTAATCCACATTAGTATGGAACTTTCTGTTATGAAATAATTAGTCGCTATCCAAGCGCATGCTATTCACGTTCTATTCGCACATAAGTGTAGCTGCTGTAAAAGACAATTCAGCAAGATGTAATTGTGATCAGTGTGGACGCTATCCTTCGAGAATTAAGCGTATCCTTGCCGGCGATTAAGTTAACGTTTCTATCCAAACTCTGCTAAATTGTGATTGTAGCGTTGCTTAAAGTCAATTAAATTTAATTTAATTAATTCCATTTCACTGCAATTACATGGCAAAAATCAAAAGAACACACAATAATAAAAAATTGGTTTACATAACAAGGCAGTGGGGAAGACTAGAAGGGAACTGACGAACCATACTTGCTAGTCAACCCATTATGAAGAAAATATACGGATATATATAAACTTAATCAAGGTATGTAACTGGCTAGCTGCTAACTACCTAACTGAGTAATCTAACTAACTAACTAACTAACTAACTAACTAACAACCTTACTAACTAAGTGCTGGTTTAGCCCAGGTGGTACAGGGGTGCTCAGGGTCGAAAACTCTATCGTTGTAAAAAAATAGTGCATAGTCTCCTAAAAGAAGAAACACTACAGCTGGCCGTCCTCAACGCATTAGGCAGATTGTTCCATAGATACGGAATCTTATTAAAAAATGTTCCCTTAAAAAGTTCCGTTCTGAATCTATTAATTCTTAGTTTATTACTTGCATGTGATCTTAATCTCTCATCTGAACCAAATTGAAAATACGACTTAAGTGAAGAGTTAAAATGCCCGCACTTCAGTTTATAAAAAGTTGAAAGATCCTTGACTTCTCTGCGGTAAACCAGTGGTAGCCGGTTGAGACGTTTTAGGCGTTCATTATAGCTAAAATCGGGTAACATAAGCCGAGTCGCACGTCGTTACACCCCTTCTATTCTTTTTATCATAGTAATTGATTTTGGGCTCCAGAATTCAGAGGCGTACTCAAGGTGAGAACGTACGAGAGCCACATAAAGGGATCTCAGAGTTGGTAATAAAATTTTGCTTCCGCTGATAGTGCGACAAATAAAACCCAGCATTTTGTTAGCCTTGTTTACCTGGGCGTGGATGTGATCATTGAAGCTAGCTGTATCTGACATCAGTACCCCGAGATCGCGCTGAGCTCTCACCCTGCTAAGAACCTTCTCTCCCATTTTGTAATTGCAAATTATGAGGTTGCGTTTCCGTGTTACTGTGCAAAGTGAGCATTTGTCAACATTGAAGGCCAGCTTCCAGTTGTTACTCCAGTCAACCAGCTTGTCAATGTCGTCTTGTAACAAGGCACAGTCAGCATAAGATCTTATGGTGCGGAAGCACTCAGCGTCATCAGCAAATAGAGCCAATGTGCTTGAGTGAGATAACGCATTCGGCATATCATTAATAAACAACACAAATAAAGCAGGTCCAAGTAGAGAACCCTGTGGGACTCCTGAGGTAACAGGTAACCAATTTGAGCTTTTACCATCAATTACGACTCGCTGTAGCCTATTGCCAAGGTAGCTTATGAACCAGTGCAACAATGGTCCCTTAATTCCAGACTGATCCAGCTTACTGATTAGATGTGCATGAGATACTGAATCAAATGCTTTGGAGAAATCCGAAAAGGCGACATCAGTTTTTTCGCCATGGTCGATTTTTCTGACCATCTGGTGTACTGTGTCGAGGAGCTGAGTGATAGTTGAGCGTCCTTTGACGAAACCATGTTGCATGGGATAGATTTCATCGGCAATAAAGTTGGAGAAACGATCAAGAACAATGCGCTCAGTGATCTTGGAAATAAGGCTTAACAGTGAGATTGCTCTATAGCTACAGACATCTTCGTTATCACCTTTTTTATAAACAGGAACAACGTTTGCACGCTTCCAATCTTGTGGGACACAGCCAACTCTTAAAGAAATATTAATTAAACGCGTTAGAGAGGGTGCAGTTTCAGATGAACATTCCCGTAATATTCTGCCCGGTATTTGATCAGGGCCACACGCCTTGGATGGGTCAATGTTTTTCAGCGCTTTTAACACTTCCTGGATTGTTGCTTGAATAGAATACAATTCATTATATTGTGCAGTAAAAGGGGTTGTTGTTTCTACTGTATGCAAATCGGGCTTCAAAAACACGGAGGCAAAAAAGTGATTAAATAGATTTGCCTTGGCCGAGGGGGTTGAGGCTTTAGCACTACCAAAGTGGACAACTTTTGGAATCCTTGCAGACTTTGTTTTCGATCTATAAAAGTTCCAAAACTTTTTTGGATTATCCTTTAGATCGGCTTGAAGTTCCTTTAGGAACTCACGGTATTTACGTTTCGTAGCGGTTTTGATTTGTTTACGTATTGACCTGTAATTGTCCCAATGCACGGCCGAATTAGACTGTTTTGCTCGTTTCCATAGTCGTTTCTTCTTCCTCGATAGTTTGACAATTTCACCATCAATCCAACTTGGAAAGGTCGCATCTTTAAGCTTGATCTTTGGTATATATGACTCAATGGCATTCAAGAATAGATCACGCCAACTTTCCCAACATTGATCAACATCTCTTTCATCAAATCCCATGTCTAGAGAAATAACTGAGAGTACTTGTCTCAGCGCGTCAAAATTAGCTTTCTTAAAGTCGTACGCATAACGAACAACACGCTCTCTTTTGACTTTGGTTTTACTAAAGAAAGCGATTTCAAGGTGATCTGTGGTGAATTGACAATCGAATGTCTCCATTTCACATACACGTTCGGGTTGGTTAGTAAAACCGAGGTCAAGAATATTCTCTGCGTTATCTGTGATTCTTGTTGTGGAATGATTCATGTGTGTTAGAAATGTGTCACTGACGATATCGCAAAACATATTTGGAAGATTATCTAAGCCCGGAGCTGCTTGATAGTTCCAGTTGATATCAGGAAAATTAAAGTCACCACAGAGGAAAAGTGGGGTATTCAACTCCTCATGTGACAGAGACTGTTTGAGCTCCAGCAAATATTCGCTAATAGTCGACGGAGGACGGTAAAAGCCATAAAGAAGGAACTTATTGGCCTTCGTCGGATTGACTTCGACAACCACAAGCTCACAATTTGTTTCTATATCCCGGCGACGTTGGGATGAAATATTGTCTCTTATAGCAATCAAAACGCTTCCGCCTCTCCTCTCCTCTTCCCTCTCGCGACGATAAACGTTGTAACCTCTCGGAAGGACTTCATGATCCAAAATGGCGGGTGTAAGCCAAGTTTCGGTAATCGCCAAAATGTCAACATTATAGGAGTAGATTGAAGCCTGGAAATCCGTTAGCTTATTACGAAGGCTGCGGGAATTTAGCAACATAGCTGATAACTTTGAGGTATGTGGCCTGAAGAATGCACTCGGTCCTGGCATCGGATGAACATCACCGCAGCAGATAAGCAGGTCGAAGCTTGGGTTGAAGGTAGCAGTTGTGTTGGGATAAAAGGCTATTCTTCTCGTAAGAAATTTCTTTCTAAAGCATCTGGTGGAGCGAAACAATCTTCCATAACATACAGGATTGGTTGGAGACTGTTCACGATGTTCAGCAACAAATACTGTAAGCACAAGTAGGGAGCACAAAAGAACGCGTGTGGCCGCCATATTTGCCGTATACATAAGTTAGAACAATGATAAAAATCTGAAAAGAAAAGAAAAGAACAAGAGATTAAAAAACTTTTAATCTCAAATGATAAAAAAGTTGCACCCTATTCCCCGGCCCCTCGTTTCCATTTAAGAGAGAAAAAATAGGTAGGAAAGTGTGTGCCATCTTGCGCCCTCATCGTTGAAGTGGTTTCCATCGACACATATTTTGTCTAAAAAAAAAATAAGACAAAGAAAAGAAAAAAAAATTCCCCTGTTATGTGATAGTGTGGTCTGATCGTCCAGGTGAGTTTGGTCCTAAGAAGGACTATTGTCGGCAGTGGTGAATCACGTTTCGACAACCTGAGCGGAAGTCATGATCATCAGAGTCGAGTGAATAGTTATCTTCCGTCAATGTTCTAAGTCCATCTCGTATAAAATGAATGGTCAGTTTTGCCATGATGTTATTGGCTGTAGGACTTAAGTGGCGTTAGTAGATCCACAGTGATTGGATCATTTCCATCCGTTTGTAAAGTTAGGTCGTTCTGCTCGGTTCGTTTGTAATGTTACTGGCGCTGGTAGTAGTTGACACACCTGTTGAGGGGAGTCTGTTCTACTTTAGTAAATCAGCTTTCCAGTCATTCCTTGAAAGTAGCGCTGTAGATCGGGCGCTGCGCAGTGTCCCAGCCAATAGTGGAGCTCTCAAGTCTCTGATGCTAAGCAATATATATGATTGCTGGCATTACCTTTCCTCGACACTCACTTGTGTTCAGTCAGTCTTGTTGTGAGGTTTCTGTCTGTCTCTCTCTCAGATGTAAGAGGCGTGGCAGTTGGAGCAACTGATCTAATAAGCCACTCCCTATCTGTTCCTCGGTTCGTACTCGTCTTTGTCGTTTGTTAGTAGCTGACGTAGTGTTGTGATGGGTTTGTGGGTGACATTGATATTGAAGAGTTGTTGCCTGGGATGGGTGAGATGTTCTCTCACAATTCCTTTATGTACAATATATTCACTGTAGCCGTACAACATTTCAAGCCCCGATAGAAAAACTAATCCATATTACAAAATATTACAACCTTAAGTTGTGATTCTGCAAAGGCTAGCACCCTCACTCAATTCAACTTCGAGTCCAAGAGAAACTGCAGACCAAACAACCAACACGTGTTGATTCGTTTCACTAAGAAGCGACTCGTTTAGCATACTGCGGGAGATTCAGATTATATTCTTCGTATAGATTGCGTACCTTCTGTTACAGCAAAGGAGACTTCTTTCACTGGCTCCTCTTAAAATGGTAAGCATCTTTCTAAATCCAGAGTTCAACTTCATCATTGGGAAGACACGTCTTCACTCTTCGAAGCTAAGGACAGCGTGGTTTAATAAAATTTTCAAAATTTTTAATAATTATGGATCAACAACTCTAGCCAGTGATCAGTTGAAACGTCATAGATTTGGCGCGAAGATATTTTTGCACGCCGCACCTGGTAATTAACAAGAAAAAGGGAAAGAAAGGCGATTGCGATTAATAAGTTCGCATGCCGCTGATAAAGAAAGATTTCTAAAACGCAAAAATGATTCAGTAAGTTTACCGGAAAGCGTGGCGCGACTCAAACGGTTGAAACTTACTTCAGAGCATTCGCTCTGACGAAGGGCTAACGCTCGAAACAGCTTTAGAAATCCTTTACGGTGGCCAATTAACATTATCAACTCACTTAGAAGCCTTTACAGTGGCCAATTAACATTATTAACACCAAACCAAATTATTATATTTCAGAAAATTTGTATTTGTAACGGAATATGATAAAAATAAAGATTGCAGATTGTTATTTTTCCTTAAAGAAAAATGAATTGCTCATTGTATTTATTTTATTAAGGAGGGCCAGATTAAAAGAACGTTAGATGATCCTACGTAACTTTAGGCCACTGCGAAGAGAAAGAAAAAAGAACGCAAAGTGATAAAAACGTTGTGACTGAACATTCCTCGTAATTTGATTGAATTTTTTTTTATTTGAATTCCGAGTGCACTGCTGTTGTAAAAAGATACCCTAGACGACTAAAAGACTCCTAGGTAGATATTGAGGTTGGAAATTATCGTATTTTTGACAATGTGCTATATTCATTTAATGACTCTTGCTTTTAATGCACTACCCTACTCAGTATCAAAGCCGATGGTTCTCTTGTCTAAACTAATTTGAAATGAGTTTCCATATCTTCTTGTTCAAACTCCGATTGCAGCTGAGTGGGATCAGTGCTTTATATTCTTAGCTCTATCTCCCGCGTTCTAAGTACAGCCGTTCGTTATATTCTATCGATTTGTCCCGTCTTTATGGCTCTTCTCTTCTTAGTGCAACACAAACGTAGCGCTAGCTGAAAATTCTCAGTGCATAGACAACTGGATTGAAAAAAGAGTTTGAATAATTTAAAATGTTCACCATAAAATAAACCTTCAATGGTGACGATTCCTCAATTATTAAGATTAAAAAGTTTATGATAAGCAAGGGAAGTCAACTTAGTAAAGCTAACATGGATACAAAAAAGTCGCATGTAATTAGTAAAGTTTTCAAAGATGCAAACAATGATTCAGCAAGTTTACCGGAAAGCGTGGTGCGACTCAAACGGTTGAGACTTATTTCAGAACATTAGCTCTAACAATGGGCCAACGCTCGAAACAGCTTTAGAAGTCCTTTCCGTGGCCCATTTACATTATAAACTCACTTTAGAAGCATTCACAGTCGCCAACTAACATTATTGACACAGCTGTTGAAACCAATTTATTTTTTTCTCAGTTCGTGAGCGGGCGGCATTCTACAAATCCTGCAATCTGATTGGTTCCGAGAGCGGGCAGTATTCTCCCCATCCGGCCCGCTCACAGCGGGCGGTATTCGTTTCGCTTGAGTCATTTTGAGGAACATCTCGAGCTTCGTTACAATTTTTCACAAAATTAATATATGTCATTTTGCCGGCTGGGCAGAACTTTTGAGCAAAGACTGTGGTCGCGACCTTTTGGCAATAAATAATATGAATTCTTTCTTCTCTCCTGCTCTCAAATCACTATGGTTTTTCAGCGAAAGTTGATTTCGAAATAAATTTCGTTGTACTACATTTGTTTTTAAAAAGGTTCAAACGCGGCTTAAAATCAATTTGTTATTCTGTAATACTTCACAAAAAGTAACTCAGAAAGTAAAAAGAGACGTAGTTGCAGTTAACAATTACACTGAGTCAGTCTGACTCTCATTCGTTAATATCTGAATTGTTCAACACCATTTGTTCGTTTGTGAAACGCTGAGCGAAGTTTTGAGTTCTTCTATAAATACAGTTTCGCCTATTGTTTGCAAGTCTCTTGAATTTGGACATTTCTACAGTAAATTTCACAACAGTACCCAAAGGAGTTTGATGAATAAAAGTCGCATTAAATTCCCTGTGTCTCGCTGGAAAGAGTCTGACTAACTTAAGCTTTTCGGTGGAAGAAAAACCGATTTACACAAACCATTGCAGAAAATCGAAGAAAACAAATACGCAGACTAACAACTCCAAAACACACATTTGCATTCACTTACAATTTGACTTTTCCGTGACATTTTAAAAAGGAACGGAGATAAATCTTCGAAGATTAATCGTCGTTGGAAATAAACAGTACTTTCAGTAAGATCTCCGAGTGTTTTTCTTTGTACGAGAAAACCGTTGCACGGTCATTTAACTGTTTGTGTGTTTGTCATATCAGTATGGATGTTACTAAAATTAGTAACGGGGAACGGAGAACGGGGAACGGGTGTACAGCGGTAACCCACCTGAGAATTCAAAATGGCGGAGTAAACGATGTTTACAAACACTGATTTTATCGCTAGGTCGCCGCTTGCAGCGAAATTAGACGACTCGCTTTTATTTAACTATTGCCAAGGCGAAGCCACGAAGCCTAGTATTCCGAGGCGGAGATTCGAAGTCAACGTTTGTGCAATGGCTGCCACCATTTGTTCTGACGTCTCTCTTTGTTTTTCCTTCCTGAAATCTGCATCTTTTGGCAGAGTTTGGGTATGTTGGTTGTTTGCATTGCCCAAGAGCATTTTTTGCAGATAAGTAGCAAGGAGGCGTATGAACTGAGAATTCCTGAGTTCCAGCAAGCACTGTGTTTGTGCTGCACTAAGAAGAGAAGAGCCATGAAGACGGGACAAATCGATAGAATATAGCGAACGGCTGTACTTAGAACGCCGGAGATAGAGCTACGAGTATATAGCACTGGTCCCACTCGTCTACAATCAGAGTTTGAACAAGTAGATATGGAAACTTATTCTTAATTAGTTGAGACAAGAGAACCATCGGCTTTGATAATGAGTCGTGAGGTGCATTAAAAGCAAGAGTCATTAATATAACGTATTGTCAAAAAACACGATAATTTCCTACCTCAACTTTTACATAGGAGACTTTTAATTGTCTAGGGTATCTTTTGACAACAGCGGTGCAATCGGAATTGAAATAAAAGAAATAAAATGAAATTATGAGTAACGTTATTATCACTAAAAGTATTTACAAAAATTATGGTAAAAATTGGCCCACTTCGTTTAATAATAATGATAGCAATCATTTACAATTTTAAACCATATATCTAATTATTTAAAAATTTTAAAAGAATTAATATTAAATTTTACGAATGAGAACTGATTACAGGCGCGTAACATCCTATACGCATATACGCACGTGCGTACTTGAAGTGACTGGATAATTTTGAAAACAATGTTGTGTTTGCACCAAGTTTGCCCAAAGTTAGGGCAAGACGTCTTGTTCTTTGCTTGGAAAGATCCATGAGAATCGTTTGTCCTGGTATGCAATACGTACAGGTCTTAGCTATTATGAATCTTCCAACTGTGAAAGACCACCATAAAAATATGTGTACAGCAACATTTCGCAACATAATGAACGATCCTCAGCACAAATTAAGCAAACTTTTACCACCCCGCTATGTAAGCTCTCATAGGTTAAGACATCAGCGTACCTCTGCTTTGCCACTTTCCAAGACAAATAGACTTAAAGACAGTTTTTTTATTGCTTCGGCCAGAATAGTCAACAGCCACAAATAATGTACAAGTTCCCCCTTACGACGAACTGCTTATTTTTTAATAATAAGATGAATACATGTACATACTAAATTTTATTTTATATCTGTGAATACGCAATTCAGTTCATGCTGCGAAGTATTTACCAATAAAGTATGTATGTATCTATCTATCTATCTATCTATCTGTATTCACACGACTATTTCGAAGAAGAAGTAAATAACACAGTAATTTTCGCTCAGTTTACTTAGGTTTCTAGATCATATATACTTGTGCGTACTTGAAAAAATGACCACGTTACGTACCTGGATTACAATATAAGAGAAAGAAAAAATTTAGCATTATTAAAATATCAAGACCTAAACTCATGAGTGCAGATGTAGATCAGTTACAGCGAGGGTGAAGTCTTCTGAGACCTCGAGTGATTTAAACGGGACTCTAGAACCTCTTACTCATCTGCGCACAGTTCTTAATATAGCAAATGAGAATTATATCGGAGCCAGGAAATGACACTGGCGTAGGGTTCATTATTCTTGTTCGAAAGCTTATTTGTGAGGGTTCTTAAAAAGTTCTGACAGTCAAGTCGCATGCCTCCGTTTGTACCAAACACCAACGGTGTAAAAGTTCCGAATTCCACATCCATCGCTCTCTGGTTGTATTTCCTCTTCTTCTCGTTTACTTGCTTGCTTTTCTTGCTTTCTTGTCGCAAGGTTTTTATCATTTTGCGTTCTTTGTCCTTTCTCTTCGCAGTTGCCTAAAGTTGCGTAGGATCATTTAACGTTCCTCTAATCTGATCCTTAATAAAAGAGTTACAATGCGCAATTATTTTTCTTTTAAGGAAAACAATCTGCAATCTTTATTTTGATTTTATTCCGTTACAAATACAATGTCGACATAAGGCTTTATCTCTGTATTTTTTTAAATTGGAATTTACAATATTCATCTTTATCTAAATTTTCTAAAAGAAAATAGTTCGGTTTTATTAACTGAGTTAATAATGTTAATTGGCCACCGGAAAGGGCTTCTACAGCTGTTTCAAGCGTTAGCCCAGCGTCAAAGCTAATATTCTGAAATAAGTTTCAAGCGTTTGAGTCGCATCACGCTTTCCGGTAAACTTGGTGAATCATTGTTTGCGTTTTAGAAATCTTTCCTAATTGCATGTGAATTCATCAGTCGCCATCTCCTTTTTTCTCTTTTTCTTGTTTATTAGCTAGCGCGGCGAACAAAATTGTCTTCGCGCCAAATCTACGACTTATCAGATAATCACCGGTCAGAGTTATTGATCCATATTTATCAAAAATTTTGAAAATTTTATCAAACCACGCTGTCCTTTGAAGAGTGAGGGCGTGTCTTTCCGATGATGAAGTTTAACTCTGGGTATAGAATTATGCTTACCTTGTTAAGAAGAGCCACTGAAAGAAGTATCCTGTGCTGTAACAGAAGGTAAGCAATCCCTTTAAAAAATATAATCTGAATCTCCCGCAGTAAGCTAAACGAGTCGCTTGCTTCTTAGTGAAACAAATCAAGACGTGTTGGTTGTTTGTTCTGCAGTTTCTCTTGGACTCGAAGTTGAATTGAGTAAGGGTGTTAGCCTCTGCAGAATCACAAATTAAGGTTGTAATAACTTTTGATAGGATCAATTTTTCGGTCGGAGCTTGAAATGTTGTACGAATACAGCGAATATACCGTACATAAAGGACATGTCTGAGAACATCTCGCCCATCCCAGAACCCTTCAATATCCGTGTCGCCCACAGACCCATGACTACACTAAGTCAGCCGCTAACAAACCAGGACCAACCGAGGAACAGACAGGGAGCGGCCAATAAGATCAGTTACTCCGACTGCCACGCCTCCTACATCGGAGAGACTGAAAGAAACCTCACAATAAGACTGACTGAATACAAGCGAGCGACGTGGAAAGGTGATGTCAATAATCATATTACTTAACATCAGAGACCTGCGTGCCCCATTATTGACTGGGACTCTGCGCAGAGCCCGATCTACAGCAGTAACTACTTTTAACGAATGACTGTGGAAAGCTGAATTACTAACGTAGAACAGACTACCCTCAACAGGTGTGTCAACTACAACCAGTGCCATACAAACGACTCGTTAACATTACGAACGAACCGAGCAGAATGACCTAACTTTACAAACGGATCGAAACAAACAAATCACTGACGACCGACTAACGCCGTTTGAGTCCTACAGTCAATAACATCACGGCAAAACTGACCAATCATTTTATACGAACGTTAACTTGACTTAGACTGGACTGAACATTTACGGGCCAAAACTATTCACTTGACTTTGATGGTGACTTCCGCTCAGATTGTTAAAACGTCAGTCACCACTGTCGACAGCAGTCCTTCTCGGGACCACTCTCACCCGGACGATTAGACCACACTATCACATGACAATGGATTCTTTTTTTCACCAAAATATATAAGGATGGAAACTACTTCAATGATGAGGGTGCAGCGTGGCACACAATTTCCTGCCTTTTTTGTCTCTCTTAGAAGAAAAAGGGGGGCGGGAATGAGGTACAGCTATTTGTTATCATTTGATATTAAAAAGTTTAATGCTGAATGTACATTAACGGAAATTAAGCCGGGTCTCGTTCTTTTCTTTTCCACATTTGTGGTTCTTCAGATATATCATTGTTCTAAGTTTAAGCAACGCAACAATTAAAACATTTATCTTGAACGAATCGTACGGGAGTTTTTTCATGAAGTAAATAGCTAGCTAATAAAGATCGAGCAGTTTGGTTTACGCTTGCTCCACTGAGTTAAAAAGGTTGAAGGCACAGAACACAACTTAGCAGAGTGCGGTTAGAAGCGTTAACTCAATCGTCGGGAACGATACGCTTAATTCTCGTGGGGCAGCGTCCACACTGATAACAAGTATATCTTACTGAATTGCCTTTTGTAGCAGCAACATTCATGTGCGAATAGAACGTGATTAGTATGCGTTTGGATAGCGATTTATTATTTCATAACGGAAGCTTCATACCAATGTGGATTAAGAAACATGAGTCATGCTCAAGGAGTGGCGATTTCGCGTATTTGAGCACAATAACATCACAGATTTCGAATTTATTAGTGCGACTAGTCTTTTCGGAGCTGACACGTATGTAATGTCAAGATTTGTGCCCGCAGTAAATTTACTTGCGCGCGCTTAAAGTGATACCTGGTGCGGACGGTCGGTCCTTTGGTAACGTAATAAACCAAATTCTTTAGGCTTGATGGGTAACTACCGACAAAGTTAGACTAAGAGTCAGCAATCCATATAGAGGTATGCCTCCACTATTTTATTCAAACAAAAACATAACTGTTTAATTCTCATTTGTAGATTCTTAGGCGCCACAGACCTCTCCCCTTCTCTTTGCTTAATTCAACGCTGTAGGATGACTGCTTAAGAGCCTTTCTACGAGAAAACCGAGCAAAACCAGGCAGGGGGCGATAAACCTCAAATCACCGATTTGGCTCAAACTTGGCACAAATGCTAAGTATCATTAGTTAACAAATGTGTGAAAATAATAGGTCAAAATATTTAATTTCCTGGGGGATATCGGGTCCCCCTGGGAAAACCTCCATTTCCTACATTTTTTGCATAATTATTTAGCTAACTTTGCATTGGTGCTGTGTCAAACTGAAAATCCATCTGCAAATTCAATCAACTGGGTTGTATTTTATATCTATCAGACTTCTAGAAAATTGAATTGTTTTAACTTTTTCATTTCAATTCTTCCCTTACCTCTCACTTAAGTAAAGACGACTTTTTCTGGTTTTGACAAAGTCCACAAATAAGGGTATTTTAAGGCCCAATATCTCTGATGAGCAACCACATCTGATCGTTATTCTATATGGGCAGTGAAAACCATCACTGGACTTCCAAAATCAATAATAAAATTTTTGAACAAATTATTTCATAGCCCGTGCTGACGTGAAATTTACATCTACCTCCCGCTTTTTAGTCTATATCATCACAATTGCGTACACCACATCTTTGTTGTATTACCTTAAAATAACTTGAAATTTACAAGAAATTTCCCAGAGTATCGTTTAAACATGAACGAGGAGAGAATATTTGAATAGCGCAAGTTGAGCCAATTTTGAGAACTTTTTTCGCAGCCGGTTCCAGGCTGTGATTGCTAACAGATCTTTTATTTTGAATCTTGAACGTCATATATACTTCCAGTTTTAATGGGCTTCTCAGGATATCGCAACGATTTATGGCTCTTCGTGACTTATAAACAGCTTTAAATATATTAGCAGAAAGCTAAAAAAAAAAAAAACAACAACAACAACATCAGCATCGATTTGCAACCTTATCATCAGCATTATCATATGCAACCATCCGGTGAATAAATGGAAGTCTTTATATCACGCATGAAAAACAGAACATAATGATCGGTTAAAGAGACACGTCTTATGTAAATTGAACTGCTGACTTTGCATTATGGCTTTGACAGACACAAACAATCACGACCACTCTGACTCGATTTGTGATTACGCTTAATAATGAATATCGTTTGTTAGGTAAGCTCCGCTTAAACATTTTGACAAAAGGCAAATGAGCTGAGTGGACTCTTCCTTCGCCGATCAGTTGACAGTAGAACACGCTGATTTGATTGTTGTATTCGTTGGTTCGATAAGTAAACATATTAGTTCGATGAAAAACACACTGGCTCAAGTACACAGAAGTTCAAAGCTGAAGCAAAAGCATCCACCAATGCTGCTTAAGTAAACCAATGGGAGCCAGTAAGTACACAATACAGAGCCACTTTTAAAAAAAAGCATATACCTTGAGGCTCATTCGGCTCGTTTAGGCTCAACAGAGGATAAAAGAAAGAGGATTAACGAATATACGCACTCAGGTCAGGGCCCATTTTGGCTCGTTAGGATGGGCTGCGGATGATAGAACAAGGAATACTCTATATGCGCGCTAACTTGTAGCTCTCATAATATTTATTGGCCCGTTCAGTGCATGGACATTAGTTGCCCAGTATTCTGTATTTTAGCTGAACAATGTTACAACATGAGAAAAGATTTCCTTCTAAACCCACACTATTCTAAAAGAAGTCGTAGTCCTAAGGACATTCTGTTGTTTTTTTCTGCCCAGGTTCTGAATGCATAATAAATTCGGGTTTATGCGGAGACCTTGCCTAAAACGATTCTTACCTTCTTGTCGAATTTCAGTAAAAGAAGTGAATAAAACTCTGCTATCTGTAGGCAGCTTTTCAAACAACAAATCTAGTCTCCCTTTTAAGAGTCAGCAACATTCTGAGGGACTGGGGATGCCGAAATTTGTGACCGCGATGAAAAGAAAACTCGACCGAGTTTCAACCGCGGTCGGCCCAGGTCATGCTTTTCAAATACTTTTCACGTGCATGTGGGTTTGGTAGTAACTCCGTGTGGAAACCGTTCGAAGGCTAAGCTTATTTTTTTTTTTTAACATTTCAGGCGTCTAAGTTCGCGCATGGATGTCACTAAAACCAAGAACAGGAACGAAAGCCTGGGACTGAACCACATATCAATACAAAATTGCGAATGACAAAACTGTACGAGGGTCTGAGCACCAGTTTTAAAGCAAGCGCTCTTTGAACGCGGTCGGGCAATAAATGAAGCTTTATTGAGGTGTTTTTGACGTAACTTTGACTTCAAAATCTTATTTTTTACGCTGATCAAAAAATATATTATTGGGAAACTATGAAAGAACAATTTGCTTTCAGTGGAAGCAAAAAAATGATCAAGTTGTAGGTCATTTTATTTCCTGGTGATTTTATCGAGTTGAACAGCTGTCAGCCATTCACAAAACTACATTTTGTGGGGTAATTTAGTAGCACAAGTAACATTGCACCGAACAAACAAAATGCAATTACGTCCATTAACAAGCAAGAATACAGAAGGCGCCAGAACCTTGATTAGAATTTCCTCTTCCAGCAATAATTTACATAACAAAAGCTTCTCTCATATATTTTCTTCTTTCGATTTTCTTACGCTGTCTAAAAATAAAAACAATTGAAATGAAAATAAATGGACGTTTGACAGCATTGGGTATTTTAACGACGTGTAGGCGAGGACCTGTGTGAATAATTGATAAAGGAGACATCAGTCAAGCTTTGAAATAACAAATATTGTTGTTGTTTTCTTTTTCCTCAGTGAAAAAAGGAAAAACAGTTTTCCGAATCATTGAGAACGTAAACGTCTATGGATATGAGCGATACATTGTTGCTTGGTTACAGAGTCTTTCATATTTTCAATGTGCCACTCAGAACACTTACCGAAGCATCTTTATTAGTACGTCTAACGGTAAAGGACCTTATTAGTAAGGTTTCATAGTGGGTGGATTGACCATGGTTGGGAATCTCGCTTTTATGCGGACGCTTTCAGAATTAATCTTATTAACCACGACTCTTTGTGAAAGATTAATGATAGAAACAATACCGTCTTATTGCAAAATGTTCTGATAAAATAATGTCGCAGTAACACAATGTAATAAAAGCCAGGTTTACTGCCTTTCGGTAACATGACTCGTTTCGTTTGGCACGAATAACTTTGGAAATATATTTATCTCGAAGTTCCCTTCAAATAGCGTGTGAGAGATCTGAATCGTTCTACGATGAAAGGATTGTTTGTTGGCTCCAACCCTCACGAAGAGAAAGTTTTCTTGTGGACTTTTAGGACATAAAAAAGAAGACTGAACAAGAACAAAAGTTTAATTGAAAAAAAAGTCTCGGTAAACCCCCCTTCCTCCAGTTGAAAATTATTTCATATGTCTATCGTACTGGATCTTGATGGAAATATAAAAGAATAAGCTTATGTGTATCCAAAAAAATTATTTTTCAGTCTAATAGTTGTTTTCGTTTGCCTGCCGTCCTTTCTCCCTCGCAGTTTGGATATATGAAAACCATATTGAATGTCGAAGACCAAAGAATGGCATAATATGGTCACATCTTCCGAGTTAATACGGTTTTTATAACTAAACGTTTCTGTCATGCCCGTCCACGAAAATTAAAAGGACAAGAAAAATCCTAGCATATCCTACCGGCTTGCCACAGAAAGAAAAACATTGTTACAGTACAATTATCATCAGAAGACGTTATCCTTGCTATCATTTATTTTACTTTGTTTTCCAACTTAACAAACTTAAACTATCCGAGGCCTTCTTTGAAGACTGTTATGCTGAAATAATGAGAAAATTATGATTAAGCAAGTACAACGCATGCAAATACACCTGATTAGCGCTACCAGAAGCACTGAACGAAACGACCATTTACAGGAATCCAAAACAAGATACTCAGCCTGCTTATGCATCTAAACTTGCAATCTAAATCAACTCCGCGCCCCAATTCTCGAAGGTCCCGCTAACTTAACAGGCCCGTAAAGGTGTTCTAGTTTCAAGATGGAAGTTCAAACGTTTTGGGGATTTTTCAATAAAGCTGGCAGCTAAAGAAACAAAATAGACTGGTTATGGGTTCAGAGCCTGCTTCTCTATTCTTCACTTTTGATTATAAAATATGGCTTCAAGCCCCTTAAGTTGGCAGGACTTTCAAGGAACGGTACTCTGAAAAAATTTTTGCAATGATCGCTTTTGGAAAATCCTTCATTCACCACTTGTTGTAAGTCTGCTAGCAAGTATTAGCTGATAAGGAAACCCTTGTTATGATGTTCCTTTTGCCTTTGTGCTATCTATAAACCCGAGTTAAATTGACAAGTCAGTGGGATCAAACTTGTATAAGTAGCTCGATTGTCTAAGCTGTTTTACTTAAATTCTCGCACGACACGATTCGTCTCCTTTGTGCAGACCAAGACGGAAGAGTACTGTTAAATTCGGTTCCACGAGGTATTCAGCAGAAATTTGCTCAATACACATTTGTTTTCTTTCTTACATGCAGCCCTGCCCTCAACAAAAATGGTTTTCTAAAGTGCCCTTGTCAGTGCTTGTAAGTTGGTTGAGGCTGGATCGTTCGAAGCAGCCACCTAGTTAGCTTCTAATTATTACTTCTTGCGAGTTCTCATATCAACATTTCAATTATGTCATTTACCATGTGACATCCTGCTACCCGTAGTTTCTGCTTCTAATAGATCAATCTCTTTGATTTTTCTTTTAATTACATTGATCCTGCAAGGTTGAAACTTATATGTTTTTTAATATTTTATACATCTTAAGGTAATGGAATTAGTAATGACTAAATGATGTAGATTACGGCTTTGATTCTTCCTGGACAGCTCCATTTTCAAGTTGTAAAAGGACATGTGATGTTTGGACGCTGAAACTCGGAGGTGACTGGCTCCTTTTTCTAGTCACCATTCTTACAAATGCTGTATTGATCTTGGTGCTCAGGGAAATGTACAGCCATGGGTTGATGGCGCTGTTAGCGTGACCAAACCAAAAACACACAAACATGACAGTCGGCTGAAGAGTTACCTTAACGTTCCGTGGGTCCATGACATGTATCATGTGAACCACGTGTGCAGGAAGCCAGCAAAAGGAAAACGCACTGGTTACAATAATGAGCATCCGAACCACTCTTCTCTTAGATGTCTCGTGTTGCTGTCGATTCTCTGTTACATGCTGATTTCCAGGTGCGACATGGAACCATAACCTCCTTGCAGTTATAGTGTACAGAATAGAAATAACACTCAAAGGGATCAGATAGTTCAATACCACAAGGTAGAGGAATATGCCTCGGATAGCCTTATATGGATCACCCAAAACATAAACAGATAGCATGCATTGGGAATTGTGGTCTTCCACGGTTTGAACAGCTGGAAAAAGGAACATTGAAGCCAGTGAAAAGATCCAAATCAATGGAACAGTTAGTTTAGGTTTCCGAAACCAAAGATAGCGGCGAAGGGGATGAACAATGGCATAGTACCTATCGACTGCCATGACTGTCAGACAGAGAATGGACGCTGTTAATGTGGTATAGGCAATGTATACCACACCTTTGCACATGACTTCTCCAAATACTCCTGGTATCATCCATAAGCCGTCTGTATATACTTGGGAAATCGACCAGGGCATCACAACCAATGCCACCAGCACATCGGCGATAGCCATGTTGACGAACATAAAGCTTGTCAGTGATCTTACCTCAGGTTTCTTCCACACGATGTAGATGAGGAGACCATTCCCTGCAAATGTTACGAGCATCGTGATGGCGTAAAGGACTGTGAGGATGATCTCTTCGATCTCTTTTAATTCCATGCTTAATTTCCGTTTGGTCTGTAGTTTAGCTTTAATAGAATGAGAAAATTATTATTATTATTATTTTTATGAATTATGTGCCAACGTAACTTTCGTGATCCTTTAAATTTAATTCGAAACAAACAAACAGGGATGGAGAGAAAGGAATCGATTGCAAACTCCTACGGAAAAAAAAAACTAAGCAATTTATATTTATTTGAGTTGATTTTACTCTTATTAGAGCAACGATCTTTTGGGATGTCAACAGAGTTTTGGGAAACAGGTAAATGTGGGTTCTCATGATAGATAACTAGCAATGAATCCAAGAATTAAATTGCAGGTCATGCTCTACGTCCAGGTTCATGTTTGGGTTTAAGTTAAAAACATTCCTATTTTATTTAGTAATTCTGTTGACCTTCTCCCCTCCCATTCTGGATGTAAATACTGGTCATCGTTGATAGTGTCTTAACGAAGTTAGTAGTCACCATTTTCGTAATGCAAAATCCTGCATATTTTCTAACAGGAGCCATTCCGCTGAAAAACGAAGACTCTACAAAATTATTTTTTCCAGTTTCATTCTGATTCCTTCATTCTCTCACATTACGTTATTATTTGTTCTCTTCATGTGAAGATCAAACATATTAAGAAAATATAACATAAATTGAGAAATTTTGAATGTCTCATCATAGCATTCTAGTATACCTGTAATTGACTGAAATGAAAACTGTTGCCAGCCTATTGACTTGGGACTTCCCAGTACTAAATTATGAGAAAGAAAGAAAAGAAATACACTTTAAGAACATCGAGACAAGAGTTGTTTTAAGGGTGATCTAAGGTATGACACATTACCATATACCTCAAGGAATTTGTAGAAAAGTCTGATGGACAGGCTTGATGCTTTAGACCATGGTTTTGAGAATTAGCCTGATTCCTTACGGATGTAACTCTGTTGAAGCCTGATCAGTCCATTAACCATTTCACAGAAGGAGATTCATTTTTCAAATAAATTTGTCTCACACACAAATCACCTGGCGGCTGGACGGGAATTCAATACTTTGAAGTTTTAATGCTTTTACACTTCTAAAAAATAAAAAGACCGCTTACGTGTTAAAACCACGTACGGAACGCTTATACGTCTTCCCCTCTAACAATCAAGGAAAGTTAGGAAGCACAACACTCAACCCTATATAATGTGTTAAAAATAGTGAAAGTTCAACCGACGAAAACCTATTGGTAGTTCAGTTGGGCTTACAGCAAGGGCGGTGCATTTATTAAAAGTGTGTTGTGACATATAGACGTGGCGTTTTTGGCTGTAACACCTGGCTTATTGCATCTTGCAGTGGGATATATTCTAATATATCGCTCAAATATGACATACGAAACTTTATACCACGAAAAAGACACCGTCACTAAACACGGTAGCGATCGCGTTTTAGGTTGCTCATTAGTGTTAACGTTGATCTTATTACTGAGGGAAGGTAGCGCATTTTTACACGCACACACACGTAAAGGATGGCACAACTGTAACTAGTACAATTCTTAGAAAGAAAATTTAGGTCTGAGTTGTTTGGTTGTACTTAAAAATATATAATATCTGGAGGTGTTTTAAATGGTATCTAAAGTTTCCAACTAGTGATAGCGATGGCGCTTTAGATTATTCATGATTGTTGATCTTATTACTACGGAAGGGTAGCGCATTTATATACGCACACACACGTGATGTTAAGCAAGAATCGTAGGATGGCACAACTGTAACCAGCACAATTTTAAAAAAGATAGTTTAGGTTTGGGTTGATTGGTTGTTTAGAAGAAGTAATATATCTGGAGTCGTTCTAAATGGTAATTAATGTTTCCAACTAGGCGTAGCGATGGCGCTTTAGGTTACTCATGGCTGTTGATCTTATTACTGCGGAAAGGTAGCACACTTATACACTCATTCACACGCGATGTTAATTAAAAAGAAACGTAAAAGATAGCACATCTTTTAAAAGAAAGTTACGTTTTGAGTTGATTGGTTGTACTTAGAAAAAATTTTATATCTGGAGGTGTTCTAAATGGTAATTAATGCGACAAAGTTTCCAATTTTTTAAACAGGTTTTTTTTTAAAAATTTATCTGGTCATTGCGAGTCACCAACTTGAATAATAATAAAATATATAAAATATTTCCTCTACTAAAGGAAATTGAAGCTTAATTCAAAAGAGGAGCTAATTCTGTTCCTCGAATTTGTAGATTTTGCATTGCAGGTGCTCTGAATTTCAATTAACATCCCACTATTTATTTTCCTCATGGCCTCAGGAACAGGAAGACCAACCAAACGATTTTAATTTTAATAAATATGAAAACTGGGGAAAAAGTTGGAAAAATAATGAAAAGGGAAAATGATTTTTGTTTTTTTTTTCCAAATACTTTCCTTGTGGCTTTATCGAAACGTCGTAGCATCATTTTCGAAACAAACGTAAGGCAGCTGTAAGTCATTGTCAGACCTCAATAGAGATAACTAATGCACTGTCTTAACCAATCCCAAATAAGTCTATTTGTACTAAATAGAAGTAACCAATACTTCTAATAATAATACACAATGTAAATTTGGATGCAAGGAGGCTTGCAGCTGTGTTTTATGTAAAATTTTATACTACAAAGGGGTTGATGATTTCATAAATTCCCTTCCCAATAATTGAGAAAATATATTCGTGAGAGAAAAGATTTTTAAGGAAATAAGGTAGAAGTATCTAAAATAATCAAAAGGCGCATTTTTTTTCTCGCAAACAAACATTTTAGGTGAAAAACCCTGCCTCTGGAAACTGGAACATATTTCCCTTATGTTCATCATTTAACCATAGTTAGTAGAGGTTAACTATGATTTAACTTACAAACTCAGAAATTTTTGGTGTTAAATAACTTCAGAATAGAGTTATAGAGTCCGTTACTGATTTAAACAAAATTTTCCCATCAACGAACCTCTTCTTTTAAGAAGGATGTCATTAAGACCCATAGCTAAAGCCGAAAACATTAAATCTACTTCATCTAAATATTCATGAGTTTAAAGAGTTTGCAGCATGAGTTACACTTTTTCGGAATAGCTAGCTCTAAATGTGTTGCTACGGTCGTGAATTTCAGGTATCGACCATCCCTGTTTGATGAAAACCTTTCTTATGCTTAGCGAACTCGGGAGCTTGAACGTAAAACAGAAATATAGCAACGTAACTCCAGCAGAAATTGCCTTACCGATTGCAGGAACACTTTGCACAGCGTTATCATTTCCCTTCATTGTGATCTCCTTGTTAGCTTCATAAGCAAACGACAGTAAGCACAACAGCACATTTTTGATTAGTCTGATGACAAACTTACCATTCAGTAAGCTCCTATGCTTTTCGTTGTCACTTTTAAATAAGCGTTTCAACTCAGCATTTAAGGTTAATGGTAGTACAAGCCCATTCAGTCAGGCAGTACATAAAGGATAAACCAACCAAGTGGGGAATAAAACTGGGGGTACTTGCTGGTACTTCCAGTGGTTATACCATAGACTTCAACATTTATATTGGGAAAGATGCTCCAGGAGGGATCAGTAAATTAGGGCTTGGGCGTGATGCTGCTGTTCAACTTATTTGTCCTTACTATAATCAAGGTTATTATTCACAATTTTTATACTTCAGTTCATCTCATGAAGCATGCATTTAATTACTATGTTCCAGCGAATCTCAAGAAGTGAAAGCAATGAGGAAAGGGTAAAGCCAGGGGTAGTATACGCTGGGAGAGGGCTCCGCCCTTCCCATACTTGCAGTGGGTCGAAAATAAAGTGGTCTCTATGATCACCACTTCTGGTAATGCTAATGACACTGTTCAGGTAAATCACAAAAAGAGATCTGGTGGTGTGTGGAGTTCAAAAGAGGTACCTCAGCCTGAGTTCTTTGCAATGTACAATCAGTACATGAATGCAGTGGACCGATCTGACCAGATCCTAACCACCCGCAGTGTGCATCGCAAAGCTATGAGGTGGTGGAAGACCTTATCTTATCATATGACTGCTGTTGGTGTTGTTAACGGTTTTATTTTATTGTTTTAGAGAGCACCAGACGAACAATCCGAATAATCCTGCCCTCAGAAGGAGCGCCGATGGTCCCCTTGCTTCAGCGGATCAAACCTTAATTTTTATATCTTCTTGTTCAACCTCTATTCGGAGGCGAGTGGGGTCGGTCGTTATAATCTTAGCTCTGGCGTCTTAAGTGCAGTCGATAGGCTTCTTCTTTCGATTTGACCCGTCTACACGGCTGGTCTCTTCTTGATGTATAACACAAACTTAGCGCATATCGAGACTCAATACTTCTGAATAGGCTACAAGGAGTTTTATTCTTGTGTAAAACTGTGGGATACTACACCTACATAGAATAAATGAAACTACATGTTCGAATCCCGTAACTCTTTACGGTGCCCAATTTACAAATATCAGCTCAGTTTATAAGACCAAATTGTCTAATCAAAAATGGGTTTCCATGTCTCCTTCTACGAACTCTTCTTGCAGGCGAACGGGATCGAGTGAAAGGATTCTTAGCTCTATCTCCGACGTTGTAGGAGCAGCCCTTCGGTCTGTTTTCTCGATTTGTTCCGTCTGTATGGTTGCTATCCTCTTCTACAGCACGAACGCAACGCTTGCTGAAACTCAGGAATTCTCATTGCATACACAACTGGATTGACAAAAGAGTTTGAATAATTTAAATTGTTCACTAGGTAATAAAACGTCCAAGGTATTTTTGTCTTTGTATAATAGATTGAAATGCTCATGATAACTAATGGAAGCCAACAAAGTAAAGCCAGCATGGATACAAAAAGTAAAGTCGTTGTTAAGCGTTTCCTTCGCAGAGCCCTGTTTTGATGCTGTGAGGCAACTCTTTCGTGTTCAAGATTTCTCCAGATCCCGATATTGATTATTGTTAGACTTAACAGGAAGGACATAAAAGCATACAAACCAGGTTCCAGTAAATAAAAACCGATGACAGAGTAAGCATTGAAGACAGCAAGACAGCGAGTGTCCAAAGTATGAAAATAGCGATGCTGCATGATCTGGTGGACAGTGATCGATAGTTAAACATCCAATATAGGGCATAAACTCTATCACAGGATATGAAGGCTGCAGATAGAATTGAGCCGAACGCAAGAATGGCATCGATGCAGCTGAAGACTAGATAAAAGCCGTGTCTTGCTGTCCAAAGCTGACATGGGCTTGAATGAAAGTCAGTGTTTTGATAAAGAGAAACTATTTTGCTATTCTCCACTTCGGTTGTTTTGTTTGATTGCCTATGAATGAATGAATGAATAAACTTTAATAATTACTCCTGTACAGGCTATTCAGCAACTATTTACAATGGTAGACAATTTACAATCACAAATGAACAACTTAAAATAGGGTAATAAAAATGAAAAATAAAATATATATATGCATATACATAAATATATATATATATATATAAACACGATTTATTTCGCTAAATTTAACAGTGAAGTCTATAGACCTGACATCTATCTCATTGCCGATGTGCAGATAACACATGTCAACATGGACACCAGGTTTATCAAAGCGTCGTTTTCACTCTAAGGGTTATTTCTTACTAACATTTTTAGAGCTGAATTTAACTTTTACTTCAGAAGAAAACATTCGTGATCACAGTTTGTTTTAGTTTAAAATTTTCCTTGATATAAAAACGTGATCGGTATCAGTATGATAAAGAGGAAATTACATGTAAACGATATTCAAAAGAAAAACACAAACTAACGGGAAACCAAGTTTGGTTCCAAGGTAGCGATAGCTGAACATGCAGTCTTCTTTATTCCGTTTCGCTTTTTTAAATAATGTCTTAAGCGGACAAAGCATAGTGTCCTTAAGAAGGCGACTGGTAAGGTCTGACCAACAACTTTAGGGCTACAATTATCCTAATGATGAAGAGTTTAAATCGTTTGTGACGTGACAAGATATTATGCATTGTTGGATAAATAAAATAGCATATTTTCATTCCTGCATAAAATTCAGACTAAATTAATGTGTACGCCTTGGGGAAAGTATCTCTGAACAAAAATGTTTCTACTTCAACAAAACCACAACAGACTGATAGAAAATTGTCCTATTTTCTAACAATACTCCATATTTATGGCTCTTTGAATCAAAACAAAGTAATTGATTGAAAGAAGAGTTTTGCAGCCATCAATAAGCCTCTATTTCTAAAGTTTTCAATTTTGAAAATTTGTACTTCACTACTATAACACAAACGTTGCGCATACCGAAACTCAGTACTTCTGAATAGGCTACAAGGAGTTTTATTCTTGTGTAAGACTGTAGGATACTACGCTTACATAGGATAAATGAAACTACATGTTCGAATCCCTGGATGAAATCCAAACTTAACTCCTTACGGTGCCCGATTTACACTATCAACTCAGTTCATAAAACCAAATTATCTAATCAAAAATGAGTTTCCATATCTTCTCGTTCAAGCTCTTCTTGCAGGTAAGCGGGATTCAGTGGAACGATTCTTTGGTCTATCTCCAGCGTTGCAGGTGCAGCTGCTCGGTTTGTTTTCTCGATTTTTTCCGTCTGTATGGCTGCTATCCTCTTCCTACAGCACGAACGCAACGCTTGCTGAACCTTAGGAATTCTTAGTGCAAACACAACTGGATTGACAGAAGAGTTTGTATAATTGTAAATGTTCACCATGAAATAAAACTTCTATGGTATTGTTGTCTCTGTTGGATATATTAAAATGTTCATGATAACTAAGGGAAGCCAACATAATAAAGCTAGCATGGATACAAAAAGTAACGTCTTTGTTAAGCGTTTCCTTCGCAGAGCTCTGTTTTGATGCTGTGAGGTAACACTTTCGTGTTGAAACTTTCCCCAGATCCCGATGTTGCAGACACATATAATGATTGTTAGACCCAACAGGAGAAGGACATAGATATACAAAACAGGTTCCAATAAATTAAAAGCCGATGACAAAGTAAGCATGGAAGACAGCAAAACAGCGAGTGTCCAAAATATGAAACTAGCGTTATGGTATGTTCTGGCGGACAGTGATCGGTGGTTAAACGGCCAGTATACTGCATAAAATCTCTCGCAGAATATGAAGGCTACAGATAGATACGATCCGAACGCAAGAATGGAATCGATTCATTTAAAGACTAGATTGTAGCCGTATCTTGCTGTCCAAAGCTGATAGTCTCCTGCAACAGAACAGGGAGCTTTAGCAACTACGACGGTGACGGCAACGAAAACGTCGTGTCGAAATCTAACTTTTCGCTTTTGTAACTCTTTCGAGGTTATTCCGACGTGTTTCACTTGGAAAATGCTGGCGAACTATTCAGGGACTATATCACTACGAGCGGCGTTAAAGTAAGGAGAAAGAAAGAAAAATTAACCGTCATGCGCTCACGTTCTTGAGAAAACCTAAAGTTTGGTTATTTCACGTTGTTGTTTTGCCGAGAACGGCAAAGAATGTACCAAAATGTTAAACGCACGTGTAGGGCGATTTTTTTTTTGCTCATTAAGCCTATTGTTTTCTGCCATTCTCGTTGCCGTCGCCGTCGTTGTTGCTAAAGCTCCCTAATAAATGTAAAAGGTTACGGAGTAGGCTCGTAACATCAGATCAGCGAACGCCATGTTCATAACTAGAAATAAACTTTTCCTGCGAAGTGGTTTTGTAACTGCAAAGATAACAAGAGTGGGCAAGTTTCCCGCAGTGATCAGGACAGACGATAACATGAAGGCGCCGCACAACGCAATGCCTTCTGCCTTGGAAAGAGATTTTTTTGCGTATTCGGACGCAGTTTTCAGGTTATCGTTTACTGTCGACTTGTCAGTCATTGTAAACTTGTAACTGAATAATTTGAGGTAAACAGTTTAATCGGAGAAAGACGAAATTTTTTAGAGGAGAAGAGCTCAGGCCTCTGCAACAACACGAATCAACAACGGATGAAAAGTTATTTGATAATTTTATTCAAGGAGTTCCTGTAGTCGAGGTAAACAATATCCCAATACATGTCCGTTGATCAAACAAACGGTATCATCTGCTCATTCCTTTTTCTGTAAAATTTTAATACTTAATAGGGTTTACCAAACTTTTTGCTTGGCTCAAAACTTATTTTCAAGCCGACTAGGGCGTTATTAGTTCACAATAAGGGATAATCTTCATTTGAATGAGAACTGTAATAACTCCTCAGAATAACTTGTTCTGGACACATGACACTTGATCCATATTCAATTTCTAGTTTTGCATAAACAGTCGCTCTTCACCGTTGAATATAAATGATTCGTGATAATAAGAGAGAGAAATACCAATAAACTTTTATCTCAAGCAAAGTACATTAACAGCACTCATTCGTTCTAGGAAACTTTGCGTCTTCTACTTGGATCTTAAAAGTATTTATTATAAGTTTATGTTTGAGGCTGAAGTGGCTTTCATACCGGCTTAGCTCGCGTGCAGGTGTTTCTGTATCCAGTACTCTTAAAATGCGTTTTAAAATTGTCTTTGATGTAAGAACGTGATCACTATTTTTATGATTCAACTGCACCTCAAGGAAAAGAAAAACGAACCAAGGGTGGATTAATTTTTCTTTTTTAAGGCAGTGTGACCTTTTAACATTTCCCCTCTTCTGTTTCATTTCTTTGAATAGGATCTTGTCGAGTTTTGAAAGCGTGCTTTCTATAGGCAGACGATAAGAAAGGTCTGAAAGCCTAAAATAGGGGTGTGAATTTAACTGAGCAATGACACTAGGACTACAAAGAATTTTATTCTTGTGTAAAATGGCAACATAATACACTCACAGAGGATAAATGAAATAGATTAATCGATTCCCTCGATGAGATCCAAACTTCACTTTCTGCAAATTCGGATCCATTCTTTCACTTTTATTCTCTGCCGACGTTTAATGACCATAAATTTATAACTGAAAGATTTAGGGTGAACACTTTCTTTTTTTTCGGTAAAAGACGAGGCGTTTCAAAGGAGAAGAGCGCAAAGTTTTGCAACTTGAAATAAGATCAGCAGAATTATTATTTCATGGCAATTTTTTTCGAGGTAGTCATGTGGTCGAGATACGAAAAACATTTTAAGCTAATGCAGTACCACGTAGAACCCTTCATGTCACGATATGGGCGTGTTCATCAAATAACGTGACAACTGTTGATGTTTTTCTGTTAACACTTGCTGAACTGAAAAGTTTGTCTGGTAAGGTTATCGAGTTTGACTAATGGTCGTGGGTCGTGGGTCGTGGGTCGTGGGTACAAGTCGTGGGTCGTGGGTGTGGGTGTGGGTGTGGGTAAAAGTCGTGGGTGTGGATAATACATAACAATTAATGGTTAAGAGCTCATATTTAATAATGTTAATAGCACCACTACTAATAATCAATTACTGTTATTTTTGTAGGGGTAAAGGGTTTTTTCGTGATCGTGAAGGGCCCTGTGGCTGGTTTTAAACGTGATTTGGTTATATCGCCGTGAACGTTGAAGCGCCTTTTCTTCATGGAAATTGCGAAATGACTGGCTCTTTTGGCGAAACGTGACCTGAACCGTTGTTATTCTTCTTTTCTAAAATTTTATCCTGTAAGCGTCTCAAAACAAGACGTTAAACATGACTGTCATTAGCTACCGTGAAGTAATTCAATACTTCTCGACGAACAATGAAACGTATGTTTCTTGAGCACGTCACATTTCGCAACTCTGCAGAGTTTGGTCATTGTCAGATACGAAATTAATCCTTTAAAAGTTGAATTTATTAGAACCTCTTTATCTATTAATTTACCTATTTCAATAATTCTTCATATCTAGTTTATTTTATGATTTGGAAAAGGACCTGGCCAGTTAAATGGACGAAGAAAAATTTTAAGATTGTAGTAATTGGTTCTTCGTTTAATTTCTTATCACCGATGCCAGTTGTTGTGACCAATTTAACATTGGCTTGCGATTTCCGGTTGTCGATTGTACCGCACACTGGATACCAGATGTTTTATATTTTTGTGCCTTGGAAAAACCTTGGAGCCAACATCTCCAGACCTGCAACTAACGTTGCAATGTTGCTATCTATATATCGGCTTATCTTGCAACAGTTCGCTGTTTCACTTCATTTTTTTTCTTAGATACGGGGTAGATTGTACGCGATACGGAGGTGGCAATTGATGAAGCATTCGGCTCTTTGTCTGAATGTCATTGATCAACACAAGCTTTATTTTCCCTAACCAGCAGAGGGATATACTTTTACTTCTGAAACTTCATTTATTTTTAACCGGCACTGAGAGCACAAATTAATTTTAATTCAAGAACACGGCCAATAGACATGTTTCTCATCCTCGAAGCTTCTTTCATGTTCTGAAAACGTTGTTCTTTTAAGTTTAACACTTCTCTCTTTTCAGTGTAAGATTATTTCTTTGTGTGTTGATCAAGCGTTTGACCTGAACAAAACTCCTCAAACTCTTTGGAATGACCCTCATTTTAAGAGATTACATCATCCTGCAAATAAGGCCTTTGCTGGTTTCACTTTTCTTTTTAGGTGAAATGAATTAATTCTGTTGGATGAAATCAATGAAATATTAGGCTCACTAAACCGAGCTGATACAATGAAAAGGGTTGTATAATATTTATGTATTATTATAACTAATATTTTAAAGGATTATTGTGATTGTTAAGTATTGATCACACCCACGACTTTTACCCGCACCCACACCCACTACCTACGACTTGTACCCACGACCCACGACCCGCGACCATTAGTCAAACTCTCCATTTTTCTTTTAAACCGACCCATGACTGTGAAGTATCACTGTGGGAAGTGCAAACCGTCAATAGAATTCAGTTGCAACTTCTTTTTAACGAAAAACAAATTACCACTTGAAACCATTCGCAAAGAAATAATAGACGTTTTATTAGCTTCAGGCGTCAAAGATTGGTCTTGTGGTCTGGAATGAGTAACTAACAGTCGCGGCTATAGCAAAGTAACTGCAAAGTGTAGAGAATAGTCCACTTTCGCTGCGTCTGTAAACACCACAATGTTTCCAAGAATTCGATTTGTCTTTTCATAAATACCCTGACGATTCTAAACTTCAGGAGCCAGTTGTATTAAAGGCGGATAACGCTAATTTATCCGACTGATAAATGGCTATCCAGCGGATAAGCGATAGCAAAACGTTGAGATCTTCTTTTAAAACACTTTAGCTTATTCTTTGAAAGTCTCTTGCATTTGAACATTTCTACCGTAAATCTTAAAACAGAAACTGAACCAAAGGTATTTGATGACTGAAAAACGCATCAATTCCTTCTTGTCTAGTTAACAAAAAGGGTCTCATTTGACTTCAGTTCTTGGTGGAAGAAAGACAAGATGTACACCCGCCATCGCAGAAAACAAACAAGCAGCCTCTCACAACTCCACTGACGCACACTTGCATTCACTTACGATTTGACTTTCCGTGACGTTTTAAACTGAACAAAGGCAAATCCTAAAAAACTAATCGTCTTTGGAAACAAACAGTTCTTTTCTGTAAGAGTACATCGTCGCGCACTATGGTAATTTAAATTAACTCGTGTGTGTTTGCCATGCCAGAACTGTTGCTCATTCACAAGCGAAAATGCGTTTTTCCACTCCATTAACATGTGTCTGATCGCAACAAATACTGATTAACAATTGTTTTTTAAAGTTTGACTGAAAGCCTTTTAAGTTACCTTTACAGCTGCGTTAAATAAAAGTGTTTCGGTGAAGCCTTTCATCTATTTTCTTTATCATCTACTTGCTTAAAAATTGTTTAGTTAATGGAGGATCTTCCCGTAATTAGACTCGTAATTTTATCTCTAAACTATTCGGGTTCTTGTGGCAAGCATATAGTTGAGTGTTAGAAAAAGAATAAAATTGTTATTCACCAGGCTAGACGAGTCTGTATTGGGAAAAACTGTGCCTTTTGTCTTGAGTACCGGTATCCGACACCTCGGGTACAGTTTTTCACAATACGGGCTTCCCGGCTGGTGAATATTGAATGTGTACATGAACAGCTGACACGTTTTTTAATGAAAGGACATTTATTGTGACAAGAACGGTTTTAAGTCGCCCGGTATTAATTTAAAATGTCTAATCTAACTATATGAACACCTTGAGTAAAATTACCATGACATACACATAGCTCTTTTACTGTTGTTATTTTTTGTCATTGCCAAAAGTTGTGCTCTTCTTCTCTGAAACGCTGATTCCGATCTTTTCCGATAACACTAATCATGACTGACATGTCGACTGTGAACGAAAGCCTGAAAAATGCGTCCGAATCCCCAAAACGTTTTTCTTCCAAGGCAGAAGGAATTGCATTATGCAGCGCCTTTATGTTATCGTCTGTCCTAATTATTTCAGGAAACTTGCTCACTCTCGTTATCTTTGCAGTTACCAAACAACTTCGCAGGAAAAGTTTTTTCTTAGTTATGAACATGGCATTCGCCGATTTGATGTTAATAACCTTCTCCGTACCCATTTATATTTAATATGTTGGTGAATTCTATCAACATTGGACAGCATATTACGGCTTTCATCTGGTCTTCAGATTCACCGATTCCATTTTTGTGTTCGGCTCATATCTATCTGCAGTCTATATATCCTGTGAGGGATTTTACGCTGTATACTGGCTGTTTAAACATCGATCACTGTCAACGAGAACATACCGCATCGCCATTTTCATACTTTGGACACTTGCTATCTTGCTGTCTATAATACTAAATTTTTTAACTGTTTTAAATTCATTTCAAACTGCTTTATACGTGGGACTCCCCGTTATGTTGTGTCTAGCAATTATTTTGTGTGTCTTTAACACTGGAATCTGGAGAAAGGCTGAAAGCTGAAGCCGATGATAGAAGAGCTAAGAGAAAAGCAGCAATGAACAAAGCATCGTGTGTTCCAGTGGCATGTGTCTTCGTGTGCAGTTTATGCGGCTGTGTCTGCCGTTCTAGAATTGGGCTTTTTAGCCACGAAAGAAAGTGTTTGTCGCAATTGCGCTAGTCTTGGACATGGTCCGATGACTGCCTACTACTACTACCACTACTACTTTAACATTGGAATCTGGAGAAATTTTCAAGAGGGAAGTGTTCCTTCACAACAACAAAAGAGAACCTCCCGCACCAAACGCTTAACAAAGACCGTTTTTTTTGTATCCATGTTAGCTTTGATAAGTTGGCTTCCCTTACTTATCATAAACTTTTTAAACTTTATAATTAAGGAATTATCACCATCGAAGGTTTATTTAGTGGTGAACATTTTAAATTATTCAAACCGCCTCCCGGTTAGCTCAATTGGTTAGAGCGCCGGATTGTGTTGTGAGGGAGATCGAGGGTTCGAGCCCCGGCCGGACCAATACTCATGGTCATGAAGCCACTGAGTGCGGAAGTGATGTCTCGTAGACGGAAAATGATTGGTCATATTCCTAGGTAAGATCGTAATAATGATTGCAATATTGCTATGAACTGGGCGCCAGAAGGTAAAAGGAGAAGGGGAAGACCAAAAACCACTCGGAGACGTACAGTAGAGAAAGAAAGGCAAGAGGCAGGTTGGAGGTCGTGGGAGGAGGTGCGGACAGCAGCAACCAATCGATAGGAGTAAAAAGCTCTGTGAAGGCCCTATGTGTCACGAGGCATGAAAAGGATTGATGATGATACGGTTGCGAATTATTGACATTTGTGACAGGCTGTACGCATGAATGAATATTTGATTTATCTGCATTTAGTGGGTTTTGACTGTTTTTCAATTAGCGCACGGAAGAAAATTTAGTGGTGAACAATAGAGACAATACAGTGTTTATGTCTTGGAAATTTGATCTTCTTAAAACTAGCAGACTTGTTTTAAAAACATCAAATTTCCGGGGGGTAACTATTAGCCGATAGTTTCTTGACAGAAACATTCTATTGTTTAATTATTTACTCTGTGTTTCAAAAGCATGTTTGATCGCAATATATATTACCCTGTATCTACAAATGTACATCTTACAGGTTTCTCTAAAGGCAAAAAAAACAAAACAAAACAAGGATTCGTAAGCGTGCTCTCGTAATTGGAGAGTAAAACAATTTAAAAGTGATCTAGAGTCTGTCGTTTTATGTCATTCCACTCAAACATTTTCATAACGCGAATTTTATGCATAATTTGTTTGTTTTGTGACTTTCGGCGTGTAGCAAATGGAACCACATTTAGAAAGCATACATAGCATTTTAGATAACATACATAGTAAGATTTACTTAGGACGCGAACTGCGTCACTCGATACTACATGTGTCATCAGCTGATAATTCAGCGTGTAGCGTTGTAAATTCCATTGAAGATTATTATCATTTAGTTTTAATATTAAATATTAGTATCGTAGGCCTTCACAGATGAAGAGCCACACCTTTTATGTGGATATACTGTAAATAAACCGCTATTATTATTATTATTATTATTATTATTATTATTATTATTATTATTATTATCATTATTATTATTATTAAATGCATGAATAATTGTCATGTTTTTTTCGACGAACAGATGGTTTTGTGACATGGTTACTACGTTGTAAATTATTAGTTCGAAATTTATGGTTTACTTCAATTACATGAAAACGTTGAATAAAACTAACATGACATGTAAACAACTTTTCAGCTGTTGTTGCTTCGTGTTGTTAGAGAGCGTTTGACGGTTCCTCTCCTTTGTAACGCCGCATCTTTCCCGACAAAACTGTTCTTCCTAAATCCCTCATTTATAAGTTTACAATGTTTAACATCTCGCCAGTGAACGAAAGCCTGAAGAATGTGTCCGAATTCGCAGGAAGTATTCCTTCTAAGGCAGAAGGCATCGCATTGTGCAGTGCCTTCATATTATCATCTGTCTTTATCATTGCAGGAAACTTTCTCACTCTCGTTCTCTTTGCAGTTAGCAAAGCACTTCGTAAGAAAAGTTTCTTCCTAATCACGAATATGGCGTTCGCTGATCTGATGCTGGGAGCCTTTACCATGCCCTCTTACATTTACTCAGTCGGAGTATTCTTTCAGCTTTGGACAGCAAAATATGATCATTTGACATTTGGAATATTCTTCACAGGTTTTGATACCATGTTTATGCTCGGCTCGTATCTATCTGCAGCCTTTATGTCCTGCGAGAGATTCCATGCCGTATATTGGCCGTTTAACCACCGATCATTATCCACCAGAACATACCGCATCGTCATTTGTATACTTTGGACACTTGCTGTGTTTGTTTCCACGATAGTAACTTTGTTGACGTTTTTTATTTCATTTGAATCTAGTTTGTATTTTTATACTCCCGTTGTGTTGAGTCTAACAATCATTATGTGTGTCTCAAACATCGGAATCTGGAAAAATCTTCAACACCAAAGAGTTACCTCACATCATCAAAACAGAGCTCTGCAAAGGAAACGCTTAACAAAGACTTTACTTTTTGTATCCATGCTAGCTTTTCTATGTTGGCTTCCCTTACTTATCATGAACGTTTTAAAATATCTAACAAAGACAACAATACCATGGATGTTTTATTTGATGGTGAACATTTTGAATTATTCAAACTCTATTGTCAATCCAGTTGTGTATGCACTGAGAATTCCTGAGTTTCAGCAAGCGTTGAGTAAAACTCTTTGTAGCCTATTTAGAAGTACTGAATTTCAGGAGGCGCTTCATTTGCAATCAGCAATGAAGATGGGACAAATCGAAAGAAGAAACCGATCGGCTGCACTCAAAACGCCGGAGATAGAGCTAAGAATAAAAAAAATCAATCCTAGTCGCCTACAAGAAGAGATTGAACAAGGAGATATAGAAACTCAGTTTTAATTACTGAGTAGTGAGGTACAAATTTTCAAAAACTGAAAGTTTTAGAATGTAGAGGCTTAATCAAAATGATGGCTACAAAACTCTCCTTCCATTCAATGACTTTATCTTGATTCGGAGAAGAGCCATTGTTAGAAAATAGGACAATTTTCTATTTGTTTTCATGGCTTTGCTAAAGTCGAACGTTTTTGTGTAGAGATACCTTCCCTCTTGGTACATACAAATTAAGTCTGAATTTTATGCAGGGATGAAAATATGCTATATTATTTATCCAACACTGTATAATATCTTTTCATTTCACAAACGATTTAAAATCTTCCTCGTTATAATAATTGTAGCCCTAAAGTTATTGTTTAGAACTTCCCAGTCGCCTTCTCAAGGACACTATTTTCTGGCCACTTAAGACATTATGTAAAAAAAGTGAAACAGAATAAAGACGAGTGTTCAGCTATCACCGCCTCGGAACCAAAATTAGTTTCCCATTATTCTTTGTTCTTTTTTTGAATATAGTTTTGAAAATTTTAAATTAAAACTAATTCTCATCACGAATGTTTTTTTCTAAAATTAAATTTAAATTCAGCTTAAACGTTAGTAAGAAATAACTCTCCGTTTAAAGCAAAAGCGACACTTTGATAAACCCGTTCACCATGTTGACATTTGTTAAGTGCACGTGCAATGAGATAGATGTCAGGTCTATGAACGACACAGTTAAATTAGCAGAATGAATCGTGCTGATAGGCAATCAATTATTCCAACTGAAGTGGAGAATGGGAAAACGAGTTTCTCTTTATCAAAACACTGACTTTCATTCAAGCCCAAGTCAGCTAATTTTTTCTGTACCCATACTGGCTTTACTATGTTGGCTTCCCTTGATCATCATGAAAGTTTTAATTTACATAGCTGAGAGACAAATACCACGGAAGTTTACATTTCATTGCAAACATTCTAAATTATTCTCGTTCTTTTGTCAGTCCCGTTGTGAATGCAATTAAATTTTCTCAGTTAAAGCAAGCGCTACGTTAGTGCTGTACGAAGAGGAGAGCAAGCAATCAGGCGGAACAAATCGAAAAAAGAAACCAAACGGCTTGCACCTTGAGGGCCGGAGATAAAGCTAAGAATACTAGGCATCCATCTCAGTCGCCTGGAAACAGAATTTGAAGAGAAACATTTTTTGTCAGCTGACACATGAGAACAACAAGAACGTAAA
This sequence comes from Stylophora pistillata, assembly GCF_964205215.1. Taxonomy (NCBI): domain Eukaryota; kingdom Metazoa; phylum Cnidaria; class Anthozoa; order Scleractinia; family Pocilloporidae; genus Stylophora; species Stylophora pistillata. The sequence continues at coordinate 35,341,394 of NC_142520.1, forward strand.
AGCAGCTGTAAAGCTATTTCTATGTCAAGGTAATTTCATTCAATGTTCTCGTGCAATTGAGGTAGACAATACATATTGAACCAATAATTCACCAAGTAGTAATCGTCATGTCACGAAAATGTCCATAAATCTCCATAGAATCGCTTTGAAGTACCTGGACGATATATAATAGTTTGGATTGTATGGTTTGGCTCAATTTCCTAAATCTTAGTAAAATTTAAACTCTCGGTCATTTCGTTATTTAAGGACCGTGACTGAAACAATAGTTTACCTTTGAAATCGGCTGTCTTAATCCCGCTACTCATTCAACTAATCTAGTCTTGTTTTTCTCGTTACCGTGTTCCCACCAATAGCGTAGCTCCATTTCTGCCTCTATACAAACACACACACAACCCTTGGTTCCTCCTTTATTGTATCCTTCTCGCTTGCCGTGCTCTTAGCTACCTTGTCGTACACAACAGAATTCGTCTATTCGCTAGAGTATTTATTATCACGAAATGTTTGGACTGGTACGAATCGACCAACAGGTTGAATATGGTCCAACACCAACTAGGTAGAGATCTTCTTACTTTGGTTACGAACCGGCTGAGTACAAAACGTTCGTGAGTACAAAACGACTGGTGGTATGCAACGGCATATAGATTCTGTCGGCAGTTTGCAAATAAATGTAGCGGAGTTATAGAATAAATTGGCGATTGAATTGTCTGTTCGACCTGAAACATGGATTAAAAAAAAGTCCAACTTACTAAACATGCTCAACGAAGACAAAAAAATTGTGATATATACGAAAACAGTGGATAACGTTGACAGTGCACTCTGAGGGGCTGCTCATACTCCAAATATGGCTATTCACCTCCGAGTAAATCGAGAGTGATTTGCGCCCCGAAATATTTTAATCGTTGCAGGAATAACTGAATGAAAACGATCTTTTCATGGTAGATTATCCCACTGTCTAGTGGGATACAGTCTCCTGTGAGCTCCGGCCGGGCGACCGCGACTTTTAAGCTTCTTATATATTATCTAATATTTTACCATTTAGTTACATATCTGCTATTTGATGGCTCTCAAATTATTTCTAATGGGGCCCGAGACGTTGCTAGCGAAAATGGTGTCTCCATGGAACGAGTTATTCCAAGCAAGTTGCTCGTTTTGGTTTTCTTCGTCACTAGCTTTCATTCTAAGATCTACTCTAATAAGCCGAGGTCCAAAAGATGCAGTTCAAAATGGCTTATGCACGGCCTCCTGCTTCTTCTGGATTTTCTTAGGGATTTGACAATCTCCATGGGTGTGGAGTCTAACCCAGGAGATATAACTTTCAATTCTGAAGAAGGCTTGCGGAGAAATCAAACCTGCATAATTTCATCTGCAGGCGGTTGTGCAAGTACCCAAAACGCAGAACCGATTGTGTATTCTTCCCAATATCTATTCTCCTTGAAGAGATGCGCATCAATGCTGTCATGGGATGTCAAGAACCGTCTCTCCGACTTGGGAATAGTGAGGCGTAAACGTGGGGTTCGAACTGGAAAACGAATTAGAGACCGGCATTATAATCTTCACCCAATATTTTCAAGAATTATTTAACGTTCTGCTGAAAATGACAACAAAAGACTTACTCACAGGCACGTCGACGGGTCTGTTCTTAAGAGGATTCCCTACCAGAAAAGCTATAGGATCTCTCTCATCTTAACTGCGAATCTACGACCCCTCAGCAATAAGGTCGATGACCTGCAATGTGTCGCAGAATGTAACAATGCCGACACTGTCTGTATTTCAGAGTCAAGGCTGTTGCCGCAAATTCCAAACTCTGCGGTGGCTATACCGGGGTATAACCTTTTTAGAACGATTGTACGTCTGCACCTGGTGGAGGGGTCTGTTTTTAGTTGAGACAAACCTTACCATGCACTCGATTATCCCAGTGTGACATAATATGAAAATAAACCCAAAAAAATGCAAAGAAATGTTAATTAACTTCATGCAAAATGAAAATTTTACTACAATACCAATTGTCCTAGGTAACAACACCGTCGAATGTGTAACAAATTATAAATTACTCGGTACTATGATCACTAATGATTTAAAGTGGAACAAGTATATTGATTACATATCAAAAAAAGCTTCGAAACGCCTTTTTTCCCTGAGGGTTCTTAGAAACGGTGGGTGTTAAAAGAGAGGGAATTCTCAAATTTTATTTGACAAACAATAAGACCTATACTAGAATATGGCGTACAAGTCTGGCAAGACATTCCTGAATTTCTTTCAAATAAGCTGGAGTCCATTCAATAAGGGAGTCCATTCAATAAGGGCACTACATACTATCTACCCGTTTCATAGTTACTTAGATTCCCTTAATGCTACCAACCTTAGCAGCTTGAAAGAAAGATGAACTCAGCTTTGCTGTAAATATATTCAGAAGATGACGCAAAAAGACCACCCCATTAACTTCCTCAAGTCGAAAACAGCATCTAGTGGTCACATTTACAACTTGCGGGCCAGCGACAACAATAGAAATATTGTTTACGCTGATAGGAGTTGTTGCCGAACCCAGGCTCCAGGTTCCTGTTTTTCATTCGCTAGTAAATATGCGAATTTGTAAATAATTATTTATGATATTTTTATTGCCTTTATAGCAGTAGCAGTGTTAATTAAAAGCTGAGTATTAATTTATGGCCTTTTTAATTCAGGTATATTATTATCCATTATTAATTATTATTATTATTATTATTATTATTATTATCAAACACTGAAACAACTCAGCGTTTGTGATTAGTGGTGAAAATTTACTCTGCAGCTTCCACCACTAGCCACCTCCATTTAACTAAAAAGTTGTTAACTGTGAAATACAGATCATATGTGTCGTACATAATACAATTCTGCTCAATCAATACTAATATCAAATGGACTAACTTCAACACGAGCTCAACTCACTTTGAGTGATGACATTCAAATATATCATCGTTCTAACTAAATGAAAGCAACGCCCCAGTCACAACATTTCATCCTAAACGAATCGTGCTGTAGTTCTGTCATGGCGTAACTAATTAGAAAATACGGGGCAGTTACTTTGGTTTACGCTTGCACCAAGTTGTGAGTAAAAGTAGAGAGCACAGACCACAATTTAGCAGAGTGAGGATAGAAATGTAACTCAATGGTCGGCAAGGACGCCCTTAATTTTAACTCACAGTTCTCAGACAAAAAAATGACAAGTAATAACAACCTTTTTTCTTTTAATTTTTTTGTCGACAGGTATTTACACTAGTGAGCTGAGCTATCAAATCTAACAGAGGACAAAATAGGCTTTACAGAAAAAGTATTTTGTTTCCTAAAATACATTTATTATAAAATCATCCAAAGAAAACTGTAAAACATTTTCATAACTTATCAAACAACTTGTGACTTTGAAACAGCCTAGCTAGGCTTGAATGGAGTGAAATTAGAAGATTACGTTTAATAAAAGCTATTTCTTATTTTGTGGGCAAGACATCCAGATAATTTCACCGATAAAGAACAAATACAAAATCAATTACAATTTTTTTTTCAAACTGTACCCAAAATCGTAAAAATTGATCCAGATTATTGAAAAATGTTTTTCTCACCAAGTACTTACACAATGGAAGCAAGCTATACCTCATTTAAAACAGCCGTAAATAAGCTTTCTTGGAATTCATGTTTCCTCTTCAAGAAAAAAACTAGAACCTCAATAAATGGCCTCAAGTTAGCATAAATTAACATACAATATCATCAAAATTTGAACGGTCATTGAAGTGATATCTAAATGATATAAAGTAATGAGACAAAAGCGAACTAAAACGGTTCCTTTTTATACGGGCAATTGGTTGAAAAATAACGAAAATCTGAGATGTGTTACACATATTTTGTGAACACCTACTGAAGCGAATAAAATGAAAATTTTTATTTTCTTTGATATAGTTTGTGTGGTGTGTATTTACCTTTAAGAAAGTGCTGTTTTACAAAAAATGGTGTGGTGTACCCTCCTCTCACCTCTGCCACATCTGGGCAGACTCCACAGCTGAATAACAAAAAGTATTCATCACAACATTTAAAGCAAAAGCAAACACATAACACAACTATTTTTTTTCTCCTATTTTCTCCTGTTTCGTTTTCCTTTCTACATGTATGACACAACATGAACTTACTAAGGGTTTCAAAGCAACCGGTAAATCAAGGTTCAAGGGTTGGGATGGTGATACGCTGCACTACGAAATACTGCAAAGCAGTTCCTGGGCTTGGCAACATGCATATACTTTCCCTCACACCGTGGTGCACTGCAGTAGGTTTCAATCAATCAATGTCAATCAATGTTTGTTTATTTATACCCCTTGCAGAAAATCTGACTTACAGGTATAGTCAGCAAATTGTGTACATGGAAGTAAGCTTACAAAAAAATAACAATAAATTATCAATTTTTATACATGTTTTATACATGTTTTATACATGTTTTATACATGTTTTATACATGTTTTATACATGTTTTATACATGTTTTATACATGTTTTATACATGTTTTATACATGTTTTATACATGTTTTATACGTGTTTTTATAATGAATTTTTATACATGTTGCTTTAAAAAAGTGGCAAACTTATAAGTGAGGATAATTTGTTACCTTTCTATAACATCAAGAAATGGATAGATATTCTAGTCTTCTCGGATAAGGATGAATAAACCGTAGGCCCCGTCTTCTGCAGGGTTAGGGGTAGGATACGTTAATTTCCCGCGCACGAAATTACTGTGTGGTGGATGTCCTCCCCTGGGGTGGGATAGGAGGGAAGGTGAGATCCTTACATGGACTGAAGCGGCTGCGAGAGGCGCCCGATAATGCTGACGTCCATTCTCAACCTTACATTGTAACTAGACACGTTTGTTGTTTAGGGTGCTTAAAACTTTCTTTCTTTCTTTCTTTTTTCAATCCAGTTGTGTATGCATTGAGAATTCCTGAGTTTCAACAAGCGCTACGTTTGTGTTGTACAAAGAAGAGTAGAGCCATGGAGACGGGACAAATCGACAGAATACACCAAACGGCTGTACTTGGAACGCCGGAGACAGAGCTAAGAATATATAGCGCTGATCCCAATCGGCTGCAATCAGATTTTGAACAAGTAGATTTTATACAAACTCGATTTTAATTAGTTGAGACAAGAGAACCATCGGCTTTGATAAAGAGCAGTGAAGTGCATTAAAAGCAAGAGTCATTAAGATAGTGTATTGTCAAAAAATACGATAATTTCCGACCTCAGTTGCTACATAGGAGTCTTGTAGTGGTCTAGTACTTCTTTTCACAGTAGTAGTGCACTCGGAATTCAAATAAAAGAAATGAAATCAAATTACGAGGAATGTTCAGTCGCAAAGTTTTCATCATTTTGCGTCCTTTTTCCTTTCCCTTCGCAGTGGCCTAAAGTTGCGCAGGACCATTTAACGTTCTTTTAATCTGATCTTCCTTATTTGAATAAGAGAATTACGATCCACAATTGATTTTTCTTTAAGGAAACATAACAATCTGCAATATTTATTTGATTTTATTCCGTTACAAATACAATGTCGTTATTAGGCTTTATCTCTTTACTTTTAAATTGGAATTTACAATAATCCAGTTTATCTAAATTTTCCGAAAGAAAATAGTTTGGTTTTATCAAATGGGTTAATAATGTAAACTGGCCACTGTAAATTAAAGGCTTCTAAAGAGAGTTCATAATGTAAACTGTCCATCGGAAAGGGCTCTAAAGCTGTCGTTTTCGAGCGTTGGCCCATAGTCAGAGCTATGTTTTGAAATAAGTTTCAACCGTTTGAGTCGCACTACGCTTTCCAGTTAACTTGCTGAGTTATTGTTAGCGTTTTAGAAATCTTTCATGCGAATTTATGACTCACAATCGTCTCTCTTTCTCTTTTTCTTGTTAATTAGCTGGCGCGGCGTGCAAAAATATCTTCGCGCCAAATCTATGACGGCTCAGCTAATCCCTGGCTGGAGTTGTTGATCCATATTTATTAAAGATATTGTAAATTATTATCAAACCACGCAGCCCTTCGAAGGGCGAGCGACGTGTCTTCCTGATGACAAAAGTTTAACTCTGGACGGAAGAAGATGCTTACCTTATTAATTAACTCCTGTGCTTAAACAGAAGGTAAGCAATCCCTTCAAAAGATATAGTCTAAATCTCCCGCGGTAAGCTAAACGAGTCGCTTCTTAGTGAAACGAATCAACACGTGTTTGTTGTTTGGTCTGCAGTTTCTCTTGGACTCAAGGTGAATTGAGTAAGGGTGTTAACATCTGCAGAATCACAACTTAAGGTTGCAATACCTTGTGATATGGATTAATTTTTCGGTCGGGGCTTGAAATATTCTATGATAACGTTCATTGGGAGATCAATCTTTACTTGATCGCTGCCACGTGGATGAGTTGAAGACTTACCGTATTTATTCGGTTATAAGACGCACTTGGTTATCAGACGCACCCCAAACTTGGCAACTTAGTCAAGCCAAGTTCCCAAATGGAAAGTTTTGTGAAAATACTCGGTTATAAGACGTACCAAAAGATTGAGAGTTAACAAAAGGTGTGATGGATCTGGAAAAGTTTCCGGTTGCTCTGGCGGTGAAAGCAAATGGCAAAAAAACTCTCACTTCGACAGCTGAATATCAACACGCCACAGAGGATGCAAGTTTCAGTGGACAAAAAAGACTGGATGGACGAAAAAGGTAGGTTTTATCTCTAAATTGTTTGTTTATTCAGATACGGAACCATGCGAGCGAGCGACAAAAACACGATTCTAGGAATTTGAAACGTATTCGAACGATTGTTTTGTAGTCATGGAGGGTGTGGACAAAACGTGGGGTAGGCCATGGCCTACCCTGTGGCCTACCCTATGGCCTACCCTATGGCCTACCTCATAACCTACCGGATTTTTAAAAACATGAAAAGTAAACAAGTATGATGCACGATCCTTCGCAGTAGATAGCGCTATTTATGCAATAGCGAAAGTCAGACCTGAAAAAAAATCAGGCCTGTATGGGATTCGAACCACTGACCTCTGCGATACTAGTGCAGCGCTCTACCAATTGAGCTACCAAGCCAACTGGGAGCAGGCCGTTAAGTTGATTCGTAATAAACCCGTGATGATAAATCAGATGCAATGAATATATGAAGTTCATATATTTTGAACTGCGGTATAAAACACGTATGATGCACGATCCTTCGCAGTAGATAGCGCTATTTATGCAATAGCGAAAGTCTAACCTGAAAAAAAAATCAAGCCTGTATGGGATTCTAACCACTGACCTCTGCGATACTAGTGCAGCGCTCTACCAATTGAGCTACCAAGCCAACTGGGAGCAGGCCGTTAAGTTGATTCGTAATAAACCCGTGATGATGAATCAGATGCAATGAATATATGAAGTTCATATATTTTGAACTGCGGTATTAAACACGTATGATGCAGGATCCTTCGCAGTAGATAGCGCTATTTATGCAATAGCAAAAATCAGACCTGAGAATCAGACCTGATTTTCGCTATTCCCCACCCAAGCACTCAACCATCACGGTAGGTTAAGGGGTAGGGGAGAGGAGGGGCCAATATTGCGTGATTGCTGAGGATATCTAAAATGGCGGCTTCATGATCGATCCATACAGGCTGCCAGCTGGTAACATATAGTGCAGAGATGTAGATAATAGCCGGAAGGCGGGAAAATTACCCGGCTGTGAACGCGATTTTTCCGGCTGTAAAGTACTACTTCTTTCTCCAAAATGTTTTTAAATGTTGCCAGAGTATTGTTATTTATTTGTTTAGCTTGTTTACACCTTCATTGCTGTCTTAACTGAACTGAAAGGATTGTAAACACTCCATTTAGGGCGACGATCGCATCATTCGCATCGCATCGTCCATTTTGCACACTCAATGGCCAGTGGTATTTGTATTTCATGTATGCGAAATAATGAATAAAAAAACTCAAATACCCAAATACCCCAAGCTCAAATACCCGCCTATCATTGCTAAATTCCCGCCTGTTAAAAACTTTAGCTACATCCCTGATAGTGGAGTGGTAGTGTAAAAATGTAATGAACGGCGTTACATCAGACAGCATATCAATGTAAGAAAACGCAAGCAGTACGTGCCAGGTCACTTTTTTAAGTACTCTTCAGTGCAGTAGAGTATTGAATTTGCAACACGCAACCGGGGACATACAAAACAACCGCTGGTTGACCGCTGGATTTAAAAACTTTCCTCACTCTGTCACGCAACTGAATGCAAGTGCAAAGAGAGGGCCAGTATTGCAATAGTTTGAAAGGAGAGCTGATATGATGATGTTTGCCCAAAAGTTGCGTTTAACCGGCTTCTGTTCCTCTATTTCCTTGTTCTATCGGAAGGATAAGAAATTTTCATCGCAATGTGGCCGCGAAAACAGCAGAAGAAAGTTTTTGGTAAGAGAGTTGTCAGGAAAACGTTGAAAGGTTTGCAGCAATGCTGTGCGTTTTAAAATCTGACCACCGGTAGGCCTTAGGGTTGGCCACAGGGTAGGCCATGGCCTACACCATGGCCTATGCCATGGCCTACCCCACGTTTTGTCCACACCCAGTTATGTATATCAAGGTACCGAGCAAGTGCTGTTTAGAACGTATGCAATTTTCCGTTTGCTTGCTTTTGCAGTAAATGTTTGCTTGTGTTGTTTATCTTTGGCTATCTTTAAAATAAGGAATGGGGAATGAGGGAATGAGGGAATGGGGAATGAGAGAATGGGTAATGGTGAATGGAGAATGGGGAATCTTTAAAATAGGGAATCTTTAAAACGGGGAATCTTTAGAATGGGTAATCTTTAAAATGAGAAATCTTTAAAAGCGGAAATCTGTAAAATGGCTAATATTTAAAGCGGGAATTTTTAAAACCTAGAATCTTTAAAAGCGGAATCTTTAAAAGTGGGAATCTTTAACAGTGGGAGTCTTTAAAAGTGGGAGTCTTTAAAAGTGGGAATCTTTAAAAGTGGGAATCTTTAAAATAGGGAATCTTTAAAATAGGGAATCTTCAACAGCGGGAATCTTTAAAAGCGGGAATCTTTAAAAGCGGGAATCTTTAAAGCGGGAATCTTAAAAGCGGGGAATCTTTAAAACGGGGAATCTTTAAAAGTGAGAATATTTGAAATGAAGAATCTTTACAAGCGTGAAGTGAAATCGACTAAATGAATGAGTGGTCTGTGGGGAGGGTTAAGTAGCTCTTTTTCTCAATTTTAGGCCAGCGAAGCCATCAAAACTCATGACTGTTGACACGGGTAAAACTACGCCATCACGAAAGGGCACTCAGCATGTTTTCCACACTCAACATGAGCACAAAAACTATTCATAGTTTCGTGCTCCAAACGAAGCATTTTCATTGGTTCAATCGTGACAGTTGTGTGGGAAACTGTCTCATTTGAAAAATAAACATGCACGAAAAAACGTTCACGCCTCACGGTTGAACGCAAGTGGTGGTAATCGGAACGCGCGAGAAGGCTATACAAACGACATTAAACAGGATTTAGCGGAGAATAAATATTGATTAAAGGTAGTATGTTCGTGCAGAAACAAAAACACTGTAGTGTGGCTTTGAGTACACAAACATGCATGTTTCACGCTTGAACAACTATGCAGAAGCTGAGTACTGTAGCACGCTTTAATTTTCGAAACTTTATACTCGTTTACGTTTCCAAAAAGATTCTTCTAAACATTTCTTGGCTGCTTCATTGTCTCATATGAAATGTTCATCATAACAGGACAGCGAATTTTACTGCAGTTGGACGATCAATAAGCAGAATATTTTCTATAAAAATTCTATTTCTTTGATGAAAAATTGCCAGCAAGTGTGTTAAAAGTTTCAGCTGCCGCTTCAGATTGGAATCTACCGAGTTTCTGCTTTTCGCAGAAACTTGCGTACACACATTTCCACGGTGTTACCTGCGCTAAAGTGTCTCATGCACGTTCAAACGTCCGACGGAAAAGGTATGCTTTTACGTTACGTTGCTAGTTACGTATCGAAGCGACATGATCCTTTCGATTCGGGCGCTATGTTTTCAGTTAGGGTAGGTCCGTATGAGGCTGTGTATCGTCTCCTGCGTGGTCTACGTCCAAGTGAACCGGAGATGTGGATGTCTTTAAGCGCAAAAAAAATTGCATGGTCTCAAAGCAGTCGGTCAGACTCACCCGAAGACGCCTGAGAAGTATTGTCGGAGACGGGATCGTGAAAGCAGGGCTCGACACTAACTTTTCAACTTACTAGCCAAGTGGCTTCTTACATCCTAGATACTACGACAATTTCAGTTTGTTTACTAGCCAAACTGGCAAGTGGAAATCGAAAACCACTAGCCAAAACTGAATTTCTACTAGTCTGTGGCTAGTGGGCTACCGTCAGTGTCGAGCCCTGGAAAGCGATCTTTCGTATTTTGCAATGGCTGAGATTATACGATGACAAAGGCTAGGGAGGTTCGACACTAGCTGTATTAAAGACCAAAAGCCCGTTTAAAGATGAATGCTATTATCAAGACTTAGTCACGAACCAATACGTTGAAACCTTAGTGCAGCATGTCCAAAGCAGGTTAGAATATTTGCATTTGTGGCAAAGACGAGTGTTAGAAGGCGTGGCAAACTTAGCGATTCCGCCGATAATTGACTTTGAAGACAACTCGTCTACAGAAAAAGTTCGAATTGCCCTGCTCGTAACCAGATTTCTTGAACAAAGGCAGTTGTTTTACAGCGACATTCCGGAAGTCGAATTTCGAGCGAAAGCGATTCTGATAACGGCAAAGTGTCTCTCGATGAGCGCCAGGCCTCTGAACTACCGGCGACAAGCGGGCATTATTGGCGTAAGTTCCTCTTTGTACGTGGTAAGCCTGGAACAGGTAAAACCTTTGCCGTATTACGCTGCATGAGAAAGACATTAGACCAGAATTACCGAGTTCTCTGCGCTACTCCTACTGGCATGCTACCGAGTGTATACAATGCTGTGATTTCGGAAAGTACCTTTACCGCTAACACGGTTCATAGCGTATTCAGGTGTCCGGTAGATTCCAGTGAACATCCTCAGATCAATTGGGATTTAAGCAATATGATGATCTTTTAGTCATTGACGAGCTGTCGATGATCTCCTCAACAATCTTTGACCATGTGCTTGCTACATTGCAACAGTTGCATGTTAGAGCGGTGGTCTTGCTGCGTGGTGATCAGCAGCAACAGCAGCCTATCGCAACATTAGATGGCAGAGCTGCTCCTACTATAGGCGTACTCCAGAACAAAGCGCTGTACAGTAATAGTGTCGTTGTCAGTTTTCTCCAACAATACAGATGCGTGGATACTGTCTATCAGGAACTACTAAACGTGCTTCGATATTTCAAACCGAGCCCTCGCACGTTAAGACAATTAGAGGAAGGCCGTGTGTTGGGCGGTGATCAACCAAGCGATCTCAATTTGTATTTGTAACGGAATATGATACAAATAAAGATTGCAGATTGTTATTTTTCCTTAAAGAAAAATGAATTGCTCATTGTATTTATTTTATTAAGGAGGGCCAGATTAAAAGAACGTTAGATGATCCTACGTAATTTTAGGCCACTGCGAACGGAAAGAAAAAAGAACGCAAAGTGATAAAACGTTGTGACTGAACATTCCTCGTAATTTGATTGAATTTTTTTTTATTTGAATTCCGAGTGCACTGCTGTTGTAAAAAGATACCCTAGACGACTAAAAGACTCCTAGGTAGAATTTGAAGTCGGAAATTATCGTGTATTTGACAATGTGCTATATTCATTTAATGACTCTTGTTTTTAATGCACCACCCTACTCAGTATCAAAGCCGATGGTTCTCTTGTCTAAACTAATTTGAAATGAGTTTCCATATCTTCTTGTTCAAACTCCGATTGCAGCTGAGTGGGATCAGTGCTTTATATTCTTAGCTCTATCTCCTGCGTTCTAAGTACAGCCGTTCGGTATATTCTATCGATTTGTCCCGTCTTTATGGCTCTTGTCTTCTTAGTGCAACACAAACGTAACGCTAGCTGAAACTTAGGAATTCTCAGTGCATAGACAACTGGATTAAAAAAAGATTTTGAATAATTTAAAATGTTCACCATAAAATAAACCCTCAATGGTGACGATTCCTCAATTATAAAGATTAAAAAGTTTATGATAAGCAAGGGAAGTCAACTTAGTAAAGCTAACATGGACACAAAAAAGTCGCATATAATTAGTAAAGTTTTCAAAGATGCAAACAATGATTCAGCAAGTTTACCGGAAAGCGTGGTGCGACTCAAACGGTTGAAACTTATTTCAGAACATTAGCTCTAACAATGGGCCAACGCTCGAAACAGCTTTAGAAGTCCTTTCCGTGGCCCATTTACATTATAAACTCACTTTAGAAGCATTCACAGTCGCCAACTAACATTATTGACACAGCTGTTAAAACCAATTTATTTTTTTCTCAGTTCGTGAGCGGGCGGCATTCTACAAATCCTGCAATCTGATGGGTTCCGAGAGCGGGCAGTATTCTCCCCATCCGGCCCACTTACAGCGGGCGGTATTCGTTTCGCTTGAGTCATTTTGAAGAACATCTCAAGCTTCGTTACAATTTTTCACAAAATTAATAGATGTCATTTTGCCGGCTGGGCAGAACTTTTGAGCAAAAACTTTGGTCGCGACCTTTTGGCGATAAATAACATGAATTCTTTCTTCTCTCCTGCTCTCAAATCACTATGGTTTTTCAGCGAAAGTTGATTTCGAAATAAATTTCGTTGTACTACATTTGTTTTTAAAAAGATTCAAACGCGGCTTAAAATCAATTTGTTATTCTGTAATACTTCACAAAAAGTAACTCAAAAAGTTAAAAGAGACGTAGTTGCAGTTAACAATTACACTGAATCAGTCTGACTCTCATTCGTTAATATCTGAATTGTTCAACACCATTTGTTCGTTTGTGAAACGCTGAGCGAAGTTTTGAGTTCTTCTATAAATACAGTTTCGCCTATTGTTTGCAAGTCTCTTGAATTTGGACATTTCTACAGTAAATTTCACGACAGTAACCAAAGGAGTTCGATGAATAAAAGTCGCATTAAATGCCCTGTGTCTCGCTGGAAAGAGTCTGACTAACTTAAGCTTTTCGGTGGAAGAAAAACCGATTTACACAAACCATTGCAGAAAATCGAAGAAAACAAATACGCAGACTGACAACTCCAAAACACACATTTGCATTCACTTACAATTTGACTTTTCCGTGACATTTTAAAAAGGAACAGAGATAAATCTTCGAAGATTAATCGTCGTTGGAAATGAACAGTACTTTTAGTAAGATCTTCGAGTGTTTTTCTTTGTACGAGAAAACCGTTGCCTGGTCATTTAACTGTTTGTGTGTTTGTCATATCAGTATGGATGTTACTAAAATTAGTAACGGGGAACGGAGAACGGGGAACGGGTGTACAGCGGTAACCCACCTGAGAATTCAAAATGGCGGAGTAAACGATGTTTACAAACACTGATTTTATCGCTAGGTCGCCGCTTGCAGCGAAATTAGACGACTCGCTTTTATTTAACTATTGCCCAGGCGAAGCTACGAAGCCTAGTATTCCGAGGCGGAGATTCGAAGTCAACGTTTCTACAATGGCTGCCACCATTTGTTCTGACGTCTCTCTTTGTTTTTCCTTCCTGAAATCTGCATCTTTTGGCAGAGTTTGGGTATGTTGGTTGTTTGCATTGCCCAAGAGCATTTTTTGCAGATAAGTAGCAATGAGGCGTATGAACTGAGAATTCCTGAGTTCCAGCAAGCACTGTGTTTGTGCTGCACTAAGAGAGAAGAGCCATGAAGACGGGACAAATCGATAGAATATACCAAACGGCTGTACTTAGAACGCCGGAGATAGAGCTACGAGTATATAGCACTGGTCCCACTCGGCTACAATCAGAGTTTGAACAAGTAGATATGGAAACTTATTTTTAATTAGTTGAGACAAGAGAACCATCGGCTTTGATAATGAGTAGTGAGGTGCATTAAAAGCAAGAGTCATTAATATAACGTATTGTCAAAAAACACGATCATTTCCTACCTCCATTTCTGCATAGCAGTCTTTTAGTTGTCTAGGGTATCTTTTCACAACAGCGGTGCACTCGTAATTGAAATAAAAGAAATAAAATGAAATTATAAGTAACGTTATTATTACTAAAAGTATTTACAAAAATTATGGTAAAAATTGGCCCACTTCGTTTAATAATAATGATAGCAATCATTTACAATTTTAAACCATATATCTAATTATTTGAAAATTTTAAAAGAATTTATATTAATGTTCACGAATGAGAACTGATTACAGGCGCGTAGCATCCTATACGCATATACGCGCGTGCGAATCATTTGTCCTGGTATGCAATACGAACAGGCCTTAGCTATTATGAATCTTCCAACTGTGAAAGACCACCATGAAAATATGTGTACAGCAACATTTCGCAACATAGGGAACGATCCTCAGCACAAATTAAGCAAACTTTTACCACCCCACTATGTAAGCTCTAATAGGTTAAGGCACGAGCGTACGTCTGCTTTGCCACTTTTCAAGACAAATAGACTTAAAAACAGTTTTTTAATTGCTTCGGCCAGAATAGTCAACAGCCACAAATAATGTACAAGTTCCCCCTTACGACGAACTGCTTATTTTTTAATAATAAGATGAATACATGTACATGGTAATTTTCATTTTATATCTGTGAATACGCAATTCAGTTCATGCTGCGAAGTATTTACCAATAAAGAATCTATCTATCTATCTATCTATCTATCTATCTATCTATCTGTATTCACACGACTATTTCGAACAAGAAGTAAATAGCACAGTAATTTTCGCTCAGTTTACTTAGGTTTCTAGATCATATATACTTGTGCGTACTTGAAAAAATAACCACGTTACGCGCCTGGATTACAATATACGTGAAAAGAAAAAAATTAGCATTATTAAAGTATCAAGACCTAGAATCATGAGTGCAGATGTAGATCAGCTACAGCGAGGGTGAAGTCTTCTGAGACCTCCAGTGGTTTAAACGGGACTCTAGAGCCTCTTACGCATCTGCGCACAGTTCTTAATATAGCAAATGAGAATTATATTCGTAGCCAGGAAATGACGCTGGCGTAGGGTTCATTATTCTTGTTCGAAAGCTTATTTGTGAGGGTTCTTAAAAAGTTCTGACAGTCAAGTCCCATGCTTCCGTTTGTACCAAACACCAACGGTGTAAAAGTTCCGATTTCCACATCCATCGCTCTCTGGTTGTATTTCCTCTTCTTCTCGTTTACTTGCTTGCTTTTCTTGCTTTCTTGTCGCAAGGTTTATATTATTTCGCGTTCTTTGTCCTTTCTCTTCGCAGTAGCCTAAAGTTGCGTAGGATCATTTAACGTTCCTTTAATCTGATCCTTAATAAAAGAGTTACAATGCGCAATTTATTTTTCTTTTAAGGAAAACAATCTGCAATCTTTATTTTGATTTTATTCCGTTACAAATACAATGTCGACATAAGGCTTTATCACTGTATTTTTTTAAATTGGAATTTACAATATTCATCTTTATCTAAATTTTCTAAAAGAAAATAGTTCGGTTTTATTAACTGAGTTAATAACGTTAATTGGCCACCGGAAAGGGCTTCTAAATCTGTTTCGAGCGTTGGCCCAGCGTCAAAGCTAATGTTCTGAAAGAAGTTTCAAGCGTTTGAGTCGCATCGCGCTTTCCGGTAAACTTGGTGAATCATTGTTTGCGTTTTAGAAATCTTTCCTAATTGCATGTGAATTCATCAGTCGCAATCTCCTTTTTTCTCTTTTTCTTGTTCATTAGCTGGCGCGGCGTACAAAATTGTCTTCGCGCCAAATCTACGACTTATCAGCTAATCACTGGTTAGAGTTGTTGATCCATATTTATCAAAAATTTTGAAAATTTTATCAAACCACGCTGTCCTTTGAAGAGTGAGTAAGTGTCTCTCCGATGATGAAGTTGAACTCTGGATATAGAATTATGCTTACCTTGTTAAGAAGAGCCACTGAAAGAAGTATCCTGTGCTGTAACAGAAGGTAAGCAATCCCTTTGAAAAATATAATCTGAATCTCCCGCAGTAAGCTAAACGAGTCGCTTCTTATTGAAACAAATCAAGACGTGTTGGTTGTTTAGTCTGCAGTTTCTCTTGGACTCGAAGTTGAATTGAGTGAGGGCGCTAGCCTCTGCAAAATGACAAATTAAGGTTGCAATAACTTTTGATAGGATCAATTTTTCGGTCGGAGCTTGACATGTTGTACGAATACAACGAATATACTGTACATGAAGGACATGTCTGAGAACAGATCTCGCCCATCCCACCACCCTTCAATATCCGTGTCGCCCACAAACCCATGACTACACTAAGTCAGCCGCTAAAAAAATTCAAAGACGAGGACCAACCGAGGAACAGACAGGGAGCGGCCAATAACATCAGTTACTCCGACTGCCACGCCTCCTACATCGGGGAAACGGAAAGAAACCTCACAACAAGTCTGACTGAATACAAGCGAGCGACGAGGAAAGGTGATGTCAATAATCATATTGCTTAACGTCAGAGACTTGCGAGCCCCACTATTGACTGGGACTCTGCGCAGAGCCCGATCTACAGCACTAACTACTTTCAACGAATGACTGTGGAAAGCTGATTTACTAACGTAGAACAGGCTACCCTCAACAGGTGTGTCAACTACTACCAGCGCCATACAAACGACTTGTTAACATTACGAACGAACCGAGCAGAATGACCTAACTTTACAAACGGATCGAAACAATCAAATCACTGACGACCGATTAACGCCGTTTGAGTCCCTCAGCCAATAACATCACGGCAAAACTGACCAATCATTTTATACGAACGTTAACTGGACTTAGACTGGACTGAACATTGACGGGCCATAACTATTCACTTGACTCTGATGATGACTTCCACTCAGATTTTTAAAACGTCAGTCACCACTGCCGACAACAGTCCTTCTCGGGACCACTCTCACCCGGACGATCAGATCACACTATCACATGACAATGGATTCTTTTTTTCACCAAAATATATAATGATGGAAACTACTTCAATGATGAGGGTGCAGCGTGGCACACAATTTCCGGCTTTTTTTTTTGGTCTCTCTTAGAAGAAAAAGGAGGGGCGGGAATGGGAACTCAAATCACCGATTTGGCTCAAACTTGGTACAAATGCTAAGTATCATTAGTTAACAAATGTGTAACCGCCTCCCGGTTAGCTCAATGGATAGAGCGCTGGACTGTTGTGCGGGAGGTCGAGGGTTCGAGCCCCGGCCGGACCAACACTCAAGGTCTTAAAATAATTGAGAAGAATATGCTTCCTTTCTATAACATCAAGAAATGGTTAGATACTCTAGTCTTCTCGGATAGGGACGAATAAATGGAGGTCCCGTCTCCTACAGGGTTAGGGGTAGGAGACGTTAATTTCCCACGCACGAGATTACTGTGTGATGGATGTCCTCCCCTGGGGTGGGATGGGCGGGTTAGGATTGATTGTTAAGCGCTGTTGATCTGTCATTGTAAATAGCGCTCTATAAGTGATAAATTGTAATTGTAATTGTAAATAATAGGTCAAAATATTTAATTTCCTGGGGGATATATCGGGCCCCCCTGGGAAAACCTCCATTTCCTGCATTTTTTGCATAATTAGTTAGCTAACTTTGCATTGGTGCTGTGACAAACTGAAAATCCATCTGCAAATTTAATCAACTGGGTTGTATTTTATATCTATAAGACTTCTAGAAAATTGAACTGTTTTAACTTTTTCATTTCAATTCTTCCCTTACCTCTCACTTAGGTAAAGACGACTTTTTCTGGTTTCGACAAAGTCCACAAATAAGGGTATTTTAAGGCCCAATATCTCCGATGAGCAACCACATCTGATCATTATTCTATATGGGCAGTGAAAACCATCACTGGACTTCCAAAATCAGTCATAAAATTTTTGAACAAATTATTTCATAGCCCGTGCTGACGTGAAATTTACATCTACCTCCCGCTTTTTAGTCTATATCATCACAATTCCGTACACCACATCTTTGTTGTATTACCTTAAAATAACTTGAAATTTACAAGGAATTTCCCAGAGTATCGTTTAAACATGAACGAGGAGAGAATCTTTGAATAGCGCAAGTTGAGCCAATTTTGAGAACTTTTTTCGCAGCCGGTTCCAGGCTGTGATTGCTAACAGATCTTTTATTTTGAATCTTGAACGTCATATATAATTCCAGTTTTAATGAGCTTCTCGGGATATCGCAACGATTTATGGCTCTTCGTGACTTATAAACGGCTTTAAATATATTAGCAGAAAGCTAAAAAAAAAAACAACAACAACATCAGCATCGATTTGCGACCATATCATCAGCATTATCATATGCAACCATCCGGTGAATCAATGGAAGTCTTTATATCACGCATGAAAAACAGAACATAATGATCGGTTAAAGAGACACGTCTTATGTAAATTGAACTGCAGACTTTGCTTTAAGGCTATGACAGACACAAACAATCACGACCACTCTGACTCGATGAGTGATTACGCTTAATAATGAATATCGTTTGTTAGGTAAGCTCCGCTTAACATTTTGACAAAAAGCAAATGAGCTGAGTGGACTCTTCCTTCGCCGATCAGTTGACAAGAGAACACGCTGATTTGATTGTTGTATTCGTTGGTTCGATAAGTAAACATATTAGTTCGATGAAAAACACACTGGCTCAAGCACACAGAAGTTCAAAGCTGAAACAAAAGCATCCACCAATGCTGCTTAAGTAAACCAATGGGAGCCAGCAAGTACACAATACAGAGCCACTTTTAAAAAAAGCATATACCTTGAGGCTCATTCGGCTCGTTTAGGCTCAAACAGAGGATAAAAGAAAGAGGATTAACGAATATACGCACTCAGGTCAGGGCCCATTTTGGTTCGTTAGGATGGGCTGCGGATGAAAGAACAAGGAATACTCTATATGCGCGCTAAGTTGTAGCTCTCATAATATTTATTGGCCGGTTCAGTGCATGGACATTAGTTGCCCTGTATTCTGTATTTTAGCTGAACAATGTTACAACATGAGAACAGATTTCCTTCTAAACCCACACTATTCTAAAAGAAGTCGTAGTCCTAAGGACATTCTGTTGTTCTGCCGTTGTTTTTTTCTGCCCAGGTTCTGAATGCATAATAAATTCGGGTTTATGCGGAAACCTTGCCTAGAACGATTCTTACCTTCTTATCGAATTTCAGTAAAAAAAGTGAATAAAGCTCTGCTATCTGTAGGCAGCTTTTCAAACAACAAATCTAGTCTCCCTTTTAAGAGTCAACAATATTCTGAGGGACTGGGGATGTCGAAATTTGTGACCGCGATGAAAAGAAAACTCGACCGAGTTTCAACCGCGGTCGGCCCAGGCCATGCTTTTCAAATACTTTTCACGTGCATGTGGGTTTGGTAGTAACTCCGTGTGGAAACCGTTCGAAGGCTACGCTTATTTTTTTTTAACATTTCAGGCGCCTAAGTTCGCGCATGGATGTCACTAAAACCAAGAACAGGAACGAAAGCCTGGGACTGAACCACATAACAATACAAAATTGCGAATGACAAAACGGTACGAGGGTCTGAGCACCAGTTTTAAAGCTAGCGCTCTTTGAACGCGGTCGGGCAATAAATGAAGCTTTATTGAGGTGTTTTTGACGCAACCTTGACTTCAAAATCTTATTTTTTACGCTGATGAAAACATATATTATTGGGAAACTATAAAAGAATAATTTGCTTTCAGTGGAAGCAGAAAAATGATCAAGTTGTAGGTCATTTTATTTCCTGGTGATTTTATCGAGTTGAACAGCTGTCAGCCATTCACAGAACTACATTGTGTGGGGTAATTTAGTAGCACAAGTAGTAATGCACCGAACAAACAAAATGCAATTACGTCCATTAACAAGCAGGAATACAGAAGGCGCCAGAACATTGATTAGAATTTCCTCTTCCATAACAAAAGCTTCTCTCATATATTTTGTTCTTTCAATTTTCTTACGCCGTCTACAGATAAAAACAATTGAAATGAAAATAAATGGACGTTTGACAGCATTCGGTATTTTAACGACGTGTAGGTGAGGACCTGTGTGAATAATCGATAAGGGAGACATTAGTCAAGCTTTGAAATAACAAATATTGTTGTTGTTTTCTTTTTTCTCAGTAAAAAAAGCAAAAACAGTTTTCCGAATCATTGAGAATGTAAACGTTTATGGATATGAACGATACGTTGTTGCTTGGTTACAGAGTCTTTCATATTTTCAATGTGCCACTCAGTACACTTACCTAAGCATCTTTATTGGTACGACTAATGGTAAAAGACCTTATTAGTAAGGTTTCATAGTGGGTGGATTTACCATGGTTGGGAATCTCGCTTTTATGCGGACGCTTTCAGAATTAATCTTATTAACCACGACTCTTTGTGAAAGATTAATGATAGAAACAATACCGTCTTATTGCAAAATTTTCTGATAAAATAATGTCGCAGTAACACAATGTAATAAAAGCCAGGTTTACTGCCTTTTGGTAACATGACTAGTTTCGTTTGACACGAATAACTATGGAAATATTTATCTCGAAGTTCCCTTCAAATAGCGTGCGTGAGATCTGAATCGTTCGACGATGAAGAGATTGTTTGTTGGCTCCAACCCTCACGAAGAGAAAGTTTTCTTGTGGAGTTTAGGACATAAATTAAAAAGACTGCACAAGAAAAAAAGTTTAATTGAAAAAAGTCTCGGTAAACCCCCCTTCCTCCAGTTGAAAATTATTTCACATGTCTATCGCACTGGATCTTGATGGAAATATAAATGAATAAGCATATGGGTATCCAAAAAAATTAATTTTTTTAGTCGAATAGTTGTTTTCGTTTGCCTGCCGTCGTTTCTCCCTCCCAGTTTGGATACCTGAAAACCATATTGAATGTCGAAGACCTATGAATGGCATAATATGGTCACATCTTCCGAGTTAATACGGTTTTTATAACTAAACGTTTCTGTCATGCCCGTCCACGAAAATTAAAAGGACAAGAAAGATCCTAGCATATCCTACCGGCTTGCCACAGAATGAAAAACATTGGTACAGTACAATTATCATCAGAAGACGTTATCCGTGTTATCATTTATTTTACTTTGTTTTCCAATTTAACAAACTTAAACTATCCGAGGCCCTCTTTGAAGACTGTTATACTGAAATAAAGAGAGAAATTATGACTACGAAAATACAACGCACGCAAATACACCTGATTAGCGCTACCAGAAGCACTGAAGAAAAACCTCCATTTACAGGAATCCAAAACAAGATACTCAGCCTGCTTATACATCTAAACTTGCAATCTAAATCTGCTAACTTTTTTGTTTAGTCCCGCTAACTTAACAGGCCCGTAAAGGTGTTCTGGTTTCAAGATGGGGGTTCAAACGTTTTGGGAATTATACAATAAAGCTAGCAGCTAAAGAAACAAAATGGACTGGTTATGGGTTAAGAGCCTGCTTCTCTATTCTTCAACTTTTGATTATAAAATATGGGTTCGAGCCCCTCAAGTTGGCAGGACTTTCGAGGAACGGTACCCTGAAACAAATTTTGCAATTACCGCTTTTGGAAAATTCTTCATTCGCCACTTGTTATAAGTCTGCCAGCAAGTATTAGCTGATCAGGAAACCCTAGTTATGATGTTCCTTTTGCATTTGTGTTATCTATAAATCCGAGTTAAATTGACAAGTCAGTGGGATCAAACTTGTATAAGTAGCTCGATTGTCTGAGCTGGTTTACTCAGAATCTCGCACAACACTATTCGCCTCCTTTGTGCAGACCAAGACGGAAGAGTACTGTTAAATTCGGTTCCACAAGGTATTGAGCAGAAATTTGCTCACAATACACATTTTTTTCTTTCTTACATGCAGTCCTGCCCTCAACAAAAATGGTTTTCTAAAGTGCTCTTGTCAGTACATGTAAATTGGCTGAGGCTGGATCGTTCGAAGCAGCCAGCTAGTTAGCTTCTAATTATTACTACTTGCGAGTTCTCATATCAACATCTCAATTATGTCATTTACCTACTGACATCCTGCTACGCGTAGTTTCTGCTTCTAATAGATCAATCTCTTTGATTTTTCTTTTTATTACACTGATCCTGCAAGGTTGAAACTTATATGTTTTTTAATATTTTCTACATCTTAATGTAATGGAATTAGTAATGACTAAATGATGTAGATTGCGATGTTGATTTTTCCTGGACAGCTCCATTTTCAAGTTGTAAAAGGACGTGTGATGTTTGGACGCTGAGACTCGAAGGTGACTGGCTCCTTTTTCTAGTCACCATTCTTACAAATGCTGTATTGATCTTGGTGCTCAGGGAAATGTACAGCCATGGGTTGATGGCGCTGTTAGCGTGACCAAACCAAAAACACACAAACATGACAATCGGCTGAAGGGTTACCTTAACGTTCCATGCTTTCATGACAATTATCATGTGAACCACGTGTGCAGGAAGCCAGCAAAAGGAAAACGCACAGGTTACAATAATGAGCATCCGAACCACTCTTCTCTTAGATGTCTCGAGTTGCTGTCGATTCCCTGTTAAATGCTGATTTCCAGGTGCGACATGGAACCATAACCTCCTTGCAGTTATAGTGTACAGAAAAGAAATGACACTCAAAGGGATCAGATAGTTCAATACCACAAGGTAGAGGTATATGCCTCGGATAGCCTCATCTGGATCACCCAAAACGTAAACAGATAGCATGCATTGGGAATTGTGGTCTTCCACGGTTTGAACAGCTGGAAAAAGGGACATTGAAGCCAGTGAAAAGATCCAAATAAATGGAACAGTTAGTATAGGTTTCCGAAACCAAAGATAGCGACGAAGGGGATGAACAATGGCATAGTACCTATCCACTGCCATGACTGTCAGACAGAGAATGGACGCTGTTAATGTGGCATAGGCAATGTATACCACACCTTTGCACATGACTTCTCCAAATACTCCCGGTATCATCCATAAGCCGTCTGTATATACATGGGCAATCGACCAGGGCATCACAATCAATGCCACCAGTAAATCGGCGATAGCCATGTTGACGAACATAAAGCTTGTCAGTGATCTCACCTCAGGTTTCTTCCACACGATGTAGATGAGGAGACCATTCCCTGCAAATGTTCCGAGCATCGTGATGGCGTAAAGGACTGTGAGGATGATCCCTTCGATCTCTTTTAATTCCATGCCTAATTTCTGTTTGGTCTGTAGTTTAGCTTTAATGCAATGAGAAAATGATTATTATTATTTTTATGAATTATGTGCAAACGTAACTTTCGTGATCCTTTAAATTTAATTCGAAACTAACAAACAGGGATGGAGAGAAAGGAATCTATTGCAAACTCTTACAAAAAAAAATTAACCAATTTATATTTATTTGAGTTGATTTTACACTTATTAGAGCAACGATCTTTTGGGATGTCAACGGAGTTTCGGGAAACAGTTAAATGTGGTTTCTCATGATAGATAATTAGCAATGAATCTAAGAATTAAATTGCAGGTCATGCTCTACGTCCATGTTCATGCTTGTGTTTAAGTTAAAAAAATTCCTATTTTATTTCGTAATTCTGTTGACCTAAACCCCTCCCATTCTGGATGTAAATACTGGTCTTCGTTGATAGTGTCTTAACGAAGTCAGTGGTCACCATTTTCGTAATGCAAACTCCTGCATATTTTCTAACAGGAGCCATCCCGCTGAAAAACGAAGACTCCAGTAAAATAGTTTTTCCAGTTTCATTCTGATTCCTTCATTCTCTCACATTACGTTATTATTTGTTCTTTTCATGTGAAGATCAAACATATCAAGAAAATATAAAATAAATTGAGAAACTTTGAATGCCTCATCATAGCATTGTAATATAACTGTAATTGATTGAAATGAAAACTGCTGCCAGCCTATTGACTTGGGACTTCCCAGTACTAAATTATGAGAAAGGAAGAAAAGAAATACACTTTAAGAACACTGATACAAGAGTTGTTTTAAGGGTGATCTAAGGTATGACACATTACCATTTACCTCAAGGAATTTGCAGAAAAGTCTGATGGACAGGCTTGATGCTTTAGACCAAGGTTTTGAGAATTAGCCTGATTCCTTACGGATGTAACTGTGTTGAAGCCTGATCAGTCCATTAACCATTTCAGAGAAGGAGATTCATCTTTCAATTAAATTTGTCTCACACACAAATCACCTGGCGGCTGGACGGGAATTCAATACTTTGAAGGTTTTATGCTTTTACACTTCTAAAAAATAAAAAGACCGCTTACGTGTTAAAACCACCTACAGAACGCTTATACGTCTTCCGCTCTAACAATCAAGGAAAATTACGAAGCACGACACTCAACCCCATATAATGTGTTAAAAATAGTGAAATTTCAACCGACGAAAACCTATTGGTAGTTCAGTTAGGCTTACAGCAAGGGCGGTTCATTTATTAAAAGTGTGTTGTGAAATATAAACGTTGCGTTTTTGGCTGTAACACCTGGCTTATTGCATCTTGCAGTGGGATATATTCTAATATATCGCTCAAATATGACATACGAAACTTTATACCACGAGAAAGACACTGGCACTAAACACGGTGGGGATTGCGTTTTAAGTTACTCATTAGTGTTAACGTTGATCTTATTACTGCGGGAAGGTAGCGCATTTTTACACGCACACACACGTAAATGATGGCACAACTGTAACTAGTACAATTCTTAGAAAGAAAATTTAGGTCTGAGTTGTTCGGTTGTACTTAAAAAGAATAATATATCTGGAGGTGTTTTAAATGGTATCTAATGTTTCCGACTAGTGATAGCGATGGCGCCTTAGATTATTCATGACTGTTGATCTTATTACTACGGAAGGGTAGCGCATTTATATGCGCACACACAAGTGATGTTAAGCAAGAATCGTAGGATGGCACAACTGTAACCAGCACAACTTTTAAAAAGATAGTTTAGGTTTGGGTTGATCGGTTGTTTAGAAGAAATATTGTATCTGGAGTCGTTCTAAATGGTAATTAATGTTTCCAACTAGGGGTAGCGATGAGGCCTTAGGTTACTCATGGCTGTTGATCTTATTTCAGCGGAAAGGTAGCACACTTATAATCTCATTCATACGCGATGTTAAATTAAAAAAAAAACGTAAAAGATAGCACATCTTTTAAAAGAAAGTTACGTTTTGAGTTGATTGGTTGTACTTAACAAAACTTTTATATCTGAAGGTGTTGTAAATGGTAATTAATGCGACAAAGTTTCCAATTTTTTAAACAGCCCGTATGAACAAGTAAAACAGGTTTATTTTTTTAATTTATCTGGTCATTGTGAGTCACAAACTTGAATAATAATAAAATATCTAAAATATTTCCTCTACTAAAGGAAATTGAAGCTTAATTCAAAAAAGGAGCTAATTCTGTTCCTCGAATTTGTAGATTTTGCATTGCAGGTGCTTTGCATTTCAATTAAAATCCCACTATTTATTTTCCTCATGGGTCAGGAACAGGAAGACCAACCAAACGATTTTAATCTTAATAAATATGAAAACTGGGGAAAAATTGGAAAAATAATGAATAGGGAAAATGATTTTTGTTTTTTTTTTTCCAAATACTTTCCTTGTGGCTTTATCGAAACGTCGTAGCATCATTTTCGAAACAAACGTAAGGCAGCTGTAAGTCATTGTTAGACCTGAATAGAGATAACTAGTGCACTGTCTTAACCAACCAGAAATAAGTCTATTTGTACTAAATAGAAGTAACCAATACTAGTAATAATAATACACATTGTAAATTTGGATGCGAGGATGCTTGCAACTGTGTTTTATCTAAAATTTTATACTACAAAGCGGTTGATAATTTCATAATTCCCTTCCCAATAATTCAGAAAAAACCATTCGTGATAGAAATTATTTTTAAGGAAATAAGGTAGGAGTATCTAAAATAATCAAAAGGCGCGTTTTTTTTTCTCGCAAACAAAAATTTTAGGTAAAAAACCCTGCCTCTGGAAACTGGAACATATTTCCCCTATGTTCATCATTTAACTTACAAACTCAGAACTTTTTGGTGTTAAATAACTTCAGAATAAAAAAGTTATAGAGTCTGTTACTGATTTAAACAAAATTTTCCCATCAACGAGCCTCTTCTTTTAAGAGGGATGTCATTAAGACCCATAGCTAAAGCCGAGAAACATTAAATCTACTTCAACTTCATCTCAATATTCATAAGTTTAAAGAGTTTGCAGACTGAGTTACACTTTTTTGGAAGAACTAGCTCTAAATGTGCTGCTACGGTCGTAAATTTCGGGTATCGACCATCCCTGTTTGATGAAAACCTTACTTACGCTTAGCGAACTCGGGAGCTTGAACGTAAAACAGAAATATAACAACGTAACTCCAGCAGAAATTGCCTCACCGATTGCAGGAACATTTTGCACAGCGTTATCATTTCCCTTCATTGTGATCTCCTTGTTAGCTTCATAATCAAACGACAGTAAGCACCACAGCACATCTTTGATTAGTTTGATGACAAACTTACCATTCAGTAAGCTCCTATGCTTTTCGTTGTCACTTTTAAACAAGCGTTTCAACTCAGCATTTAAGGTTAATGCAGTACTACCCCATTCAGTCAGGCAGTACATAAAGGATAAACCAAACAAGTGGGGAATAAAACAGTGGGTACTTGCTGGTAGTTCTAATGGTTATACCATAGACTTCAACATTTATATTGGGAAAGATGCTCTAGGAGGGATCAGTAAATTTGGGCTGGGGCGTGATGCTGCTGTTCAACTTATTTGTCCTTACTATAATCAAGGTTATCAGCTGTATATTCACAATTTTTATACTTCAGTTCATTTCATGAAGCATGCATTTATTTACTATGTTCCAGCGAATCTCAAGAAGTGAAAGCATTGGGGAAAGGGTAAAGCCAGAGGTAGTATACGGTGGGAGAGGGCTCCGCCCTGCCCAGCCTTGCAGTGGGTCGAAAATAAAGTGGTCTCTATGATCACACTTCTGGTAATGTTAATGACACTGTTCAGGTAAATCACAAAAAGAGATCTGGTGGTGTGTGGAGTTCAAAAGAGGTACCTCAGCCTTAGTTCTTTGCAATGTACAATCAGTACATGAATGCAGTGGACCGATCTGACCAGATCCTAACACCCGCAGTGTGCATCGCAAAGCTATGAGGTGGTAGAAGACCTTATCTTATCATATGACTGCTGTTGGTGTTGTTAAAGGTTTTATTTTATTGTTTTTAGAGAGCACCAGACGAACAATCCGAACAATCGTGCTCTCAGAAGGAGCGCCGATGGTCCCCTTGCTTCAGCTGATCAAACCTTAATTTTTATATCTTCTTGTTCAACCTCTATTCGGAGGCGAGTGGGGTCGGTCGTTATAATCTTAGCTCTGGCGTCTTAAGTGCAGTCGATAGGCTTCTTCTTTCGACTTGACCCGTCTATACAGCTGGTCTCTTCTTGATGTATAACACAAACTTAGCGCATATCGAAACTCAATACTTCTGAATAGGCTACAAGGAGTTTTATTCTTGTGTAAAACTGTGGGATACTACACCTACATAGAATAAATGAAACTACATGTTCGAATCCCGTAACTCTTTACGGTGCCCAATTTACAAATATCAGCTCAGTTTATAAGACCAAATTGTCTAATGAAAAATGGGTTTCCATGTCTTCTTGTACGAACTCTTCTTGCAGGCGAACGGGATCGTGTGAAAGGATTCTTAGCTCTATCTCCGACGTTGTAGGTGCAGTCCTTCGGTCTGTTTTCTCGATTTGTTCCGTCTGTATGGTTGCTATCCTCTTCTACAGCACGAACGCAACGCTTGGGGAAACTCAGGAATTCTCAGTGCATACACAACTGGATTGACAAAAGAGTTCGAATAAAAGAAATGTTTACAATGTAATAAAACGTCTAAGGTATTGTTGTCTTTGTATAATAGATTGAAATGCTCATGATAACTAATGGAAGCCAACAAAGTAAAGCCAGCATGGATAAAAAAGTGAAGTCTTTGTTAAGCGTTTCCTTCACAGAGCTCTGTTTTGATACTGTGAGGTAACTCTTTCGTGTTGAAGATTTCTCCAGATCCCGATGTTGATTATTGTTAGACTTAACAGGACGGACATAAAAGCATACAAACCAGGTTCCAGTAAATAAAAACCGATGACAGAGTAAGCATTGAAGACAGTAAGACAGCGAGTGTCCAAAGTATGAAAATAGCGATGCGGCATGATCTGGTGGACAGTGATCGGTGGTTAAACAGCCAATATAGGGCATAAAATCTATCACAGGATGTGAAGGCTGCAGATAGAATTAAGCCGAACGCAAGAATGGCATCGATGCAGCTGAAGGCTAGAGAAAAGCCTTGTCTCTCTGTCCAAAGCTTATATTCTCCGGCCTCCAACATAGTAAATGTAAAAGGGTACGGAGTAGGCTCCTAACATTAGATCAGCGAACGCCATGTTCATAACTAGAAATAAACCTTTCCTGCGAAGATGTTAGGTAACTGCAAAGATAACAAGAGTGAGCAAGTTTCCTGTAATGATCAGGACAGAAGATAACATGAAGGCGCTGCACAATGCGATGCCTTCGGCCTTGGAAGGAAAACGTTTTGCGAATTCGGGCGCATGTTTCAGGCTTTCGTTTGCTGCCGAGGTGTCAGTCATTGTAAACTTATGACTAAATAATTTGAGGTAAATAGTTTTATCGGGAGAAAGACAAAAATTTTTCTAACAGAGAAGAGCTTAGGCTTTTGCAACAACAGGAATCAACAACAGATGAAAAGTTATTTGATAATTTTATTCATGGAATTTCGGTAGTCGAGGTAAATAATATTGCAATAAATGTCCGTTGATTAAAACAAATGTAAAGTTTTAATACTTGGTAAACAAATTATTTGCCTGGCTCAAAACTTCTTCACAAGCCGACTAGGGCGTTATTAGTTCACAATAAGAGATAATCTTCATTTGAATAAGAACTGTAATAACTCCTCAGGATAACTTGTTCTGGACACATGACACTTGTGCCATATTCAATTTCTAGTTTTGCATAAACAGTTGCTCTAAACCGTTGAATATGAGTGATTCATGACAATAACAGAGAGAAATACCAGTAAATTTATATCTCACGCAAAGTGCATTAACATTACTCATTCATTCGAAATTTATGTTTGAGGCTGAAGTAGCTTTCATATGGGCTGAGCTCGTGTGCAGGTGTTTTCTGTATCCAGTACTCTTAAAATGCGTTTTAAAATTGTCTTTGATCTAAGAACGTGATCATTATTGTTATGATTCAACTGCGCCTCAAAAACGAACTAAAGGTGGATTCATTTTTATTTTTTAAGGCAGTGTGACCTTTAAACATTTCCCCTCTTCTATTTCATCTCTTTGAATAGGATCTTGTGTAGTTTTGAAAGCGTGCTTTCTATAGGCAGACGATGAGAAAGGTCTGAAGCCTAAAATAGGGGTGTGAATTTAACTGAGCAATGACACTAGGACTACAAAGAGTTTTATTCTTGTGTAAAATGGCAACATAATACACTCACAGAGTATAACTGAAATAGATAAATAGAATCCCTCGATGAGATCCAAACTTCACTTTCTGCAAATTCGGATCCATTCTTTGACTTTTGTTCTCTGCCGACGTTTAATGACCATAAATTTATAACTGAAAGATTTAGGGTGAGCACTTTCTTTTTTTTCAGTAAAAGACGAGGCGTTTCAAAGGAGAAGAGCGCAAAGTTTTGCAACTTGAAATAAGATCAGCTGAAAAGTTATTATTATTTCATGGTAATTTTTTTCGCGGTAGTCATGTGGTCGAGATGGGGAAAAACATTCTAAGCTAATGCAGCGCCACGTAGAACCCTTCATGTCACGATATGGGCGTGTTCATCAAATAACGTGACAACTGTTTATGTTTTTCTGTTAAAACATGTAGAACTGAGAAGTTGTCTGGTAAGGTTACCAAATATTTCTTGCCTGGATAAAATTTCTTTACAAGCGAGGGCGTTAACATTTAACAGTGAGACGAAAAACTCGTGTGTTTGGTGTATTCTCTAGGGACTTCTAGCGTTATCATTTTTCAAATGTTGTATAAATTAAAACGTTTCTAATGATCAAGAGAGGACAACATAGTAAAGCAAGAAAGTGTTAAAAAGAAGGGTTTCTTTATCATCTACTTGCTTAAAAATTGTTTAGTTAATGGAGGACCTTCCCGTAATTAGACTCGTAATTTTATCTCTAAACTATTCGGGTTCTTGTGGCAAGCATATTGTTGAGTGTTAGAAAAGCAATAAAATTGTTATTCACCAGCCTAAACGAGTCTGTATTGGGAAAAACTGTGCCTTTTGTCTTGAGTACCGGTATCCGACACCTCGGGCGCAGTTTTTCACAATATGGACTTCCCAACTGGCGAATAATTAATGTGGACATGAACAGCAGACACGTTTTTTAATGAAAGGACATTTATTCTGACAAGAATGCTTTTAAGTCGCCCGGTATTAATTTAAAATGCATTGTCTAATCTAACTATATTAACACCTTGAGTAAAATTACCATGACATGCACATAGCTCTTTATCTGTTGTTATTTCTTGTCATTGCCAAAAGTTGTGCTCCTCTTCTTTGAAACACTGATTCCGATCTTTTCCGATAACACTAATCATGACTGACACGTCGACAATGAACGAAAGCCTGAAAAATGCGTCCGAATTCCAAAAGCGTTTTTCTTCCAAGGCAGAAGGGATTGCATTATGCAGCGCCTTTATGTTATCGTCTGTCCTAATTATTGCAGGAAACTTGCTCACTCTTGTTATCTTTGCAGTTACCGAAAAACTTCGCAGGAAAAGTTTTTTCTCAGTTATGAACATGGCATTCGCCGATTTGATGTTGGGAATCTTCTCCGTACCCATTTATATTTACTATGTTGGTGAATTCTATCAGCTTTGGACAGCATATTACGGCTTTGGTCTTGTCTTCAGATTGACCGATGACTCTTTTGTGTTCGGCTCTTATCTATCTACAGTATTTCTATCCTGTGAGAGATTTTACGCCGTATACTGGCCGTTTAAACATCGATCACTGTCAACCAGAACATACCGCATCGCCATTTTCATACTTTGGACACTTGCTATCTTGCTGTCTGTAATAATAAATTTGTTAACTGTTTTTAGTTCAATTCAAACTGCTATATACGTGGGAGTCACCGTTGTGTTGTATCTAGCAATTATTTTGAGTGTCTTTAACATTGGAATCTGGAGAAATTTTCAAGAGAGAAGTGTTCCTTCACAACAACGAAACAGAACCTCCCGCAGCAAACGCTTAACAAAGACTCTTTTTCTTGTAACAATGTTAGCTTTGATAAGTTGGCTTCCCTTACTTATCATGAACGTTTTAAACTTTATAGTTAAGGAATTGTCACCATGGAAGTTTTATTTTGTGGTGAACATTTTAAATTATTCAAACTCTTTTCTCAATCCAGTTGTGTACGCACTGAGAATTCCTGAGTTTCAACAAGCGCTATATTTGTGTTGTACTAAGAAGAGAAGAGCCATGGAGACGGGACAAATCGACAGAATATACCAAACGGCTGTACTTGGAAAGCCGGAGAAAGAGCTAAGAATATATGGCGCTGATCCCGCTCGGCTGCAATCAGAGTTTGAACAAGTACATTTTATAGAAACTCGTTTTTAATTAATTGAGACAAGAGAACCATCGGCTTTGATAAAGGGCAGTAAAGTGCATTAAAAGCAAGAGTCATTAAGATAGTGTATTGTCAAAAAATACGTTAATTTCTGACCTCAATTGCTACATAGGAGTCTTGCAGTGGTCTAGTATATATTTTCACAGTAGTAGTGCACTCGGAATTCAAATAAAAAAAATTAAATCAAATTACGAGGAATGTTCAGTCGCAACGTTTTCATCATTTTGCGTTCTTTTTCCTTTCCCTTCGCAGTGGCCTAAAGTTGCGCAGGATCATTTAACGTTCTTTCAATCTGATCTTCCCTGTTTGAATAAGAGAATTACTATCCGCAGTTGATTTTAGGAAACATAACAATCTGCAATATTTATTTTGATTTTATTCCGTTACAAATACAATGTCGACATTGGGCTTTATCTCTTTATTTTTAATTTGGAATTTACAATAATCCTGTTTCTCTAAATTTTCCGAAAGAAAATAGTTTGATTTTATCAAATGAGTTAATAATATAAACTGGCCACTGTAAATTATAGGCTTCTAAAGAGAGTTCATAATGTAAACTGGCCCTCGGAAAGGGCTCTAAAGCTGTCGGTTTCGAGCGTTGGCCCATAGGTAATAAAAATGGAAAAAAAAAATATATATATATATATATATATTTATTAAAAACTAGATCATTGGATAATGCAATTCAAGACTTTTTATTGGCTTAGCCATTATCGTATATCAGCCAATATACCATAATCTACAAATATGGTAAGCGTACGTGTCAGCTTAAAATTAAAAGAGAGCTAAAAATTTAATAAAATATAATAATTTAATTTAACGTTTTTAATAAAAAAATTATTCCACTCGCACTTGTTGGATATGAGATGATTATAGCCAACTCGGCGCTACGCGCCTCGTTGGCTATCTATCATCTCATATACAACGCGCGCTCGTGGAATAATTGTTAAATATATATATATATATATAAACACGACTTATTCCGCTAAATTTAACAGCGAAGTCCATAGACCTGACATCTATCTCATTGCATGTGCAGATATCACATGTCAACATGGACACCAGGTTTATCAAACCGTCGTTTTCACTCTAAGGGTTATTTCTTACTAACATTTTTAGAGCTGAATTTAACTTTTACTTCAGAAGAAAACATTCGTGATGAGAATTTGTTTTATTTTAAAATTTTCCTTGACATAAAATCGTGATCGGTATCAGTATGATAAAGAGGAAATTACATGTAAACTAGTTTCAAAATAAAAACACAAACTAACGGGAAACCAAGTTTGGTTCCGAGGTAGCGATAGCTGAACATGCAGTCTTCTTTATTCCGTTTCGCTTTTTTAAATAATGTCTTAAGCGGACAAAGCATAGTGTCCTTAAGAAGGCGACTGGGAAGGTCTGACAAATAACTTTAGGGCTACAATTATCCTAATGATGAAGAGTTTAAATCGTTTGTGACATGACAAGATATTATGCAGTGTTGGATAAATAAAATAGCATATTTTCATTCCTGCATAAAATTCAGACTAAACTAATGTGTACGGCTTGGGGAAAGTATCTCTGAACAGAAATGTTTCTACTTCAACAAAACCACAACAGACAGATAGAAAATTGTCCTATCTTCTAACAATACTACATATTTATGGCTCTTCTTTGAATTAAAACAAAGTAATTGATTGAAAGAAGAGTTTTGCAGCCATCAATAAGCCTCTATTTCTAAAGTTTTCAATTTTGAAAATTTGTACTTCACTGGCATAACACAAACGTTGCGCATACCGAAACTCAGTACTTCTGAATAGGCTACAAGGAGGTTTATTCTTGTGTGAGACTGT
This sequence comes from Stylophora pistillata, assembly GCF_964205215.1. Taxonomy (NCBI): domain Eukaryota; kingdom Metazoa; phylum Cnidaria; class Anthozoa; order Scleractinia; family Pocilloporidae; genus Stylophora; species Stylophora pistillata. Next base: position 35,375,001 of record NC_142520.1, read on the forward strand.
AGGATACTACACTTACATAGGATAAATGAAAGTACATGTTCAAATCCCTGGATGAAATCCAAACTTAACTCCTTACGATGCCCAATTTACATTATAAACTCAGTTCATAAAACCAAATTGTCTGATCAAAAATGAGTTTCCATATCTTCTTGTTTTAACTCTTCCTGCGGGTAAGCGGGATTCAGTGGAACGATTCTTTGGTCTATCTCCGGCGTTGCAGGTGCAGCCGTTCGGTTTGTTTTCTCGATTTGTTCCGTCTGTATGGTTGCTATCCTCTTCCTACAGTACGAACGCAACGCTTGCTGAAGCTTAGGAATTCTTAGTGCATACACAACTGGATTGACAGAAGAATTTGTATAATTTAAAATGTTCAACATGAAATAAAACTTCTATGGTATTGTCTCTGTTAGATAGATTAAAATGTTCATGATAACTAAGGGAAGCCAACATAATAAAGCTAGCATGGATACAAAGAGTAAAGTCTTTGTTAAGCGTTTCCTTCGCAGAGCTCTGTTCTGACGCTGTGAGGTAACACTTTAATGTTGAAACTTTCCCCAGATCCCGATGTTGCAGACACATATGATGATTGCTAGACCCAACAGGAGAAGGACATAGATATACAAAACAGATTCCAATAAATTAAACGCCGATGACAAAGTAAGCATGGAAGACAGCAAGACAGCGAGTGTCCAAAATATGAAAATAGCGATATGGTATGTTCTGGCAGACACTGATCGGGGGTTAAACGGCCAGTATACTGCGTAAAATATCTCGCAGGATATGACGGCTACTGATAGATACGATCCGAACGCAAGAATGGAATTGATACGTTTAAAGACTACATTGTAGCCGTACCTTGCTGTCCAAAGCTGATAGTCTCCTGCAACAGAACAAGGAGCTTTAGCAACGACGACAGCGACGGCAACGAAAACGTCGTGTCGAAATCTAACTTTTCGTTTTTGTAACTCTTTCGAGGTTATTCCGACGTGTTTCACTTGGAAAGTGCTGGCGAACTATTCAGGGACTATATCACTACGAACGGCGTTAAAAAAAAGGGAAAAGAAGTAAAATTAACCATCATGCGCTCACGTTCTCGAAAAAACGTAGAGTATGGTTATTTCACGTTGTTGTTTTGCCGAGAACGGCAAAAAAATGTGCCAAAATGTTAAACGCACGTGCAGGGCGATTGTTTTTGCTCATCAAGCCTATTGTTTTCTGCCGTTCTTGTTGCCGTCCCCGTCGTCGTTGCTAAAGCTCCCTAATAGGGACCTTTAAATAAATGTAAAAGGGTACGGAGTAGGCTCGTAACATCAGATCAGCAAACGCCATGGTCATAACTAGAAATGAAATCTTCCTGCAAAGTGGTTTTGTAACTGCAAAGATAATAAAAGTGGGCAAGTTTCCTGCAATGATCAGGACAGACGATAACAGGAAGGCGCCGCACAATGCAATGCCTTCTGCCTTGGAAGGAAAATGTTTTGCTTATTCGGACGCAGTTTTCAGGCTATCGTTTACTGCCGACGTGTCAATCATTGTAAACTTGTAACTGAATAATTTGAGGTAAACAGTTTAATCGGAGAAAGACGAAATTTTTTAGAGGAGAAGAGCTCAGGCCTCTGCAACAACACGAATCAACAACGGATGAAAAGTTATTTGATAATTTTATTCAAGGAGTTCCTGTAGTCGAGGTAAACAATATCCCAATACATGTCCGTTGATCAAACAAACGGTATCATCTGCTCATTCCTTTTTCTGTAAAATTTTAATACTTAATAGGGTTTACCAAATTTTTTGCTCGGCTCAAAACTTATTTTCAAGCCGACTAGGGCGTTATTAGTTCACAATAAGAGATAATCTTCATTTGAAGGAGAAGTGTAATAACTCCTCAGAATAACTTGTTCTGGACACATGACACTTGATGCCATATTTAATTTCTAGTTTTGCATAAACAGTCGCTCTACACCGTTGAATATAAGTGATTCACGATAATAAGAGAGAGAAATATCAATAAATTTTTATCTCAAGCAAAGTACATTAACATCACTCATTCGTCCTAGGAAACTTTGCGTCTTCTACTTGGATCTTAAAAGTATTTATTATAAATTTAAGTTTGAGGCTGAAGTAGCTTTCATACCGGCTTAGCTCGCGTGCAGGTGTTTCTGTATCCAGTACTCTTAAAATGCGTTTTAAAATTGTCTTTGATGTAAGAACGTGATCACTATTTTTATGATTCAACTGCACCTCGAGGAAAAGAAAAACGAACTAAGGGTGGATTAATTATTCTTTTTTAAGGCAGTGTGACCTTTTAACATTTCCCCTCTTCTGTTTCATTTCCTTGAATAGGATCTTTTAGAGTTTTGAAAGCATGCTTTCTATAGGCAGACGATAAGAAAGGTCTGAAAGCCTAAAATAGGGGTGTGAATTTAACTGAGCAATGACACTAGGACTACAAAGAATTTTATTCTTGTGTAAAATGGCAACATAATACACTCACAGAGGATAAATGAAATAGATTAATCGATTCCCTCGATGAGATCCAAACTTCACTTTCTGCAAATTCGGATCCATTCTTTGACTTTTATTCTCTGCCGACGTTTAATGATCATAAATTTATAACTGAAAGATTTAGGGTGAACACTTTCTTTTTTTTCGGTAAAAGACGAGGCGTTTCAAAGGAGAAGCGCGCAAAGTTTTGCAACTTGAAATAAGATCAGCAGAAAAGTTATTATTATTTCATGGCAATTTTTTTCGAGGTAGTCATGTGGTCGAGATACGTAAAACATTTTAAGCTAATGCAGTACCACGTAGAACCCTTCATGTCACGATATGGGCGTGTTCATCAAATAACGTGACAACTGTTGATGTTTTTCTGTTAACTTTTGGTGAACTGAAAAGTTGTCTGGTAAGGTTATCGAGTTTGACTAATGGTCGTGGGTCGTGGGTCGTGGGTACAAGTCGTGGGTCGTGGGTGTGGGTGTGGGTGTGGGTGTGGGTGTGGGTAAAAGTCGTGGGTGTGGGTAAAAGTCGTGGGTGTGGATAATATATAACAATTAATGGTTAAGAGCTCATATTTAATAATGTTAATAGCACCACTACTAATGATCAATTACTGTTATTTTTGTAGGGGAAAAGGGTTTTTTCGTGATCGTGAAGGGCCCTGTGGCTGGTTTTAAACGTGATTTGGTTATATCGCCGTGAACGTTGAAGCGCCTTTTCTTCATGGAAATTGCGAAATGACTGGCTTTTTTGGCGAGACGTGACCTGAATCGTTGTTATTCTTCTTTTCTAAAATTTTATCCTGTAAGCGTCTCAAAACAAGACGTGAAACATGACTGTCATTAGCTACCGTAAAGTAATGCAATACTTCTCGACGAACAATGAAACGTATGTTTCTTGAGTACGTCACATTTTGCAACTCTGCAGAGTCTGGTCTTTGTCAGATACGAAATTGATCGTTTAAAAGTTGAAATTATTAGAACCTCTTTATCTATTAATTTACCTATTTCAATAATTCTTCATATCTAGTTTATTTTATGATTTGGAAAATGACCTGGCCAGTTAAATGGACGAAGAAAAATTTTAAGATTGTAATAATTGGTTCTTCGTTTAATTTCTTATCACGGATGCCAGTTGTTGTGTCCAATTTAACATTGGCTTGCGATTTCCGGTTGTCGATTGTACCGCACACTGGATACCAGATGTTTTATATTTTTGTGCCTTGGAAAAACCTTGGAGCCAACATCTCCAGACCTGCAACTAACGTTGCAACGTTGCTATCTATATATCGGCTTATCTTGCAACAGTTCGCTGTTTCACTTCTTTTTTTTTCTTAGATGCGGGGTAGATTGTACGCGATACGGAGGTGACAATTGATGAAGCATTCGACTCTTTGTCTGAATGTCATTGATCAACACAAGCTTTATTTTCCCTAACCAGCAGAGGGATATACTTTTACTTCTGAAACTTCATTTATTTTTAACCGGCACTGAGAGCACAAATTAATTTCAATTCAAGAACACGGCCAATAGACATGTTTCTCATCCTCGAAGCTTCTTTCATGTTCTGAAAACGTTGTTCTTTTAAGTTTAACACTTCTCTCTTTTCAGTGTAAGATTATTTCTTTGTGTGTTGATCAAGCGTTTGACCTGAACAAAACTCCTCAAACTCTTTGGAATGACCCTCATTTTAAGAGATTACATCATCCTGCAAATAAGGCCTTTGCTGGTTTCACTTTTCTTTTTAGGTGAAATGAATTAATTCTGTTGGATGAAATCAATGAAATATTAGGCTCACTAAACCGAGCTGATACAATGACAAGGGTTGTATAATATTTATGTAATATTATAACTAATATTTTAAAAGATTATTGTGATTGTTAAGTATTGATCACACCCACGACTTTTACCCGCACCCACACCCACTACCTACGACTTGTACCCACGACCCACGACCCACGACCCACGACCATTAGTCAAACTCTCCATTTTTCTTTTAAACCGACCCATGACTGTGAAGTATCACTGCGGGAAGTGCAACCGTCAATAGAATTCAGTTGCAACTTCTTTTAACGAAAAACAAATTACCACTTGAAACCATTCGCAAAGAAATAATAGACGTTTTATTAGCTTCAGGCGTCAAAGATTGGTCTTGTGGTCTGGAATGAGTAACTAACAGTCGCGGCTATAGCAAAGTAACTGTAAAGTGTAGAGAATAGTCCACTTTCGCTGCGTCTGTAACCACCACAATGTTTCCAAGAATTCGATTTGTCTTTTCATAAATACCCTGACGATTCTAAACTTCAGGAGCCAGTTGTATTAAGGGCGGATAACGCTAATTTATCCGACTGATAAATGGCTATCCAGCGGATAAGCGATAGCAAAACGTTGAGATCTTCTTTAAAAACACTTTCGCTTATTCTTTGAAAGTCTCTTGCATTTGAACATTTCTACCGTAAATCTTAAAACAGAAACTGAACCGAAGGTATTCGATGACTGAAAAACGCATCAATCCCCTCTTGTCTAGTTAACAAAAAGGGTCTCATTTGACTTCAGTTTTTGGTGCAAGAAAGACAAGATGTACATCCGCCATCGCAGAAAACAAACAAGCAGCATCTCACAACGTTAACTCCACTGACGCACAGCTGCATTCACTTACAATTTGACTTTCCGTGACGTTTAAAACTGAACAGAGGTAAATCCTCTAAAATTAATCGTCGTTGGAAACAAACAATTCTTTCGGTAAGATCTCAGAGTTTCTTTTAAGAGTACATTGTCGCGCCCTATGGTAATTTCAATTAACTCGTGTGTGTTTGCCATGTCAGAACTTTTGCTCATTTACAAGCGAAAATGCGTTTTTCCTCTCTATTAACATGTGTCTGATCGCAACAAATACTTATTAACAATTGTTTTTTAAAGTTTGACTGAAAGCCTTTTAGTTACCTTTACCGGTGTGTAAATAAATGTGTTTCTGTGAAGCCTTTCATCTATTTTCTTTGTCATCTACTTGCTTAAAAATTGTCTAGTCAATGGAGGATCTTCCCGTAATTAGACTCGTAATTTTATCTCTAAACTATTCGGGTTCTTTTGGCAAGCATATTGTTGAGTGTTAGAAAAACAATAAAATTGTTATTTACCAGCCTAAACGAGTCTGTATTGGGAAAAACTGTGCCTTTTGTCTTGAGTACCGGTATCCGACACCTCGGGCGCACTTTTTCACAATACGGACTTCCCGGCTGGTGAATAATGAATGTGTACATGAACAGCTGACACGTTTTTTAATGAAAGGACATTTATTGTGACAAGAACGCTTTTAAGTCGCCCGGTATTAATTTAAAATGTATTGTCTAATCTAACTATATGAACACCTTCAGTAAAATTACCATGACATACACATAGCTCTTTATCTGTTGTTATTTCTTGTCATTGCCAAAAGTTGTGCTCTTCTTCTTTGAAACACTGATTCCGATCTTTTCCGATAACACTAATCATGACTGACACGTCGGCAGTGAACGAAAGCCTGAAAAATGCGTCCGAATTCCAAAAACGTTTTTCTTCCAAGGCAGAAGGGATAGCATTATGCAGCGCCTTTATGTTATCGTCTGTCCTAATTATTTCAGGAAACTTGCTCACCCTTGTCATCTTTGCAGTTACCAAAAAACTTCGCAGGAAAAGTTTTTTCTTAGTTATGAACATGGCATTCGCCGATTTGATGTTGGGAATCTTCTCCGTACCCATTTATATTTACTATGTTGGTGAATTCTATGAGCTTTGGACAGCATATTACGGCTTTAATCTTGCCTTCAAATTCACCGATTCCTTTTTTGTGTTCGGCTCTTATCTATCTACAGTATTTCTATCCTGTGAGAGATTTTACGCCGTATACTGGCCGTTTAAACATCGATCACTGTCAACCAGAACATACCGCATCGCCATTTTCATACTTTGGACACTTGCTATCTTGCTGTCTGTAGTACTAAATTTGTTAACCGTTTTTAGTTCATTTGAAACTGCTTTATACGTGGGAGTCACCGTTGTGTTGTGTCTAGCAATTATTTTGTGTGTCTTTAACATTGGAATATGGAGAAATTTTCAGGAGAGAAGTGTTCCTTCACAACAACAAAACAGAACCTCCCGCAGAAAACGCTTAACAAAGACTCTTTTTTTTGTATCCATGTTAGCTTTGATAAGTTGGCTTCCCTTACTTATCATGAACTTTTTAAACTTTATAATTAAGGAATTGTCACCATTAAAGGTTTATTTTGTGGTGAACATTTTAAATTATTCAAACTCTTTTTTCAATCCAGTTGTGTATGCACTGAGAATTCCTGAGTTTCAACTAGCGCTACGTTTGTGTTGTACAAAGAAGAGAAGAGCCATGGAGACGGGACAAATCGACAGAATATACCAAACGGCTGTACTTGGAACGTCGGAGACAGAGCTAAGAATATATAGCACTGATCCCACTCGGCTGCATTCAGAGTTTGAACAAGTAGACTTTATAGAAACTCGTTTTTAATTGGTTGAGACAAGAGAACCATTGGCTTGGATAAAGAGCAGTGAAGTGCATTAAAAGCAAGAGTCATTAAGATAGTGTATTGTCAAAAAATACGATAATTTCCGATCTCAATTGCTACATAGGAGCCTTCTAGTGGTCTAGTATATCTTTTCACAGTACTAGTGCACTCGGAATTCAAATAAAAGAAATTAAATCAAATTACGAGGAATGTTGAGTCGCAACGTTTTCATCATTTAGCGTTCTTTTTCCTTTCCCTTCGCAGTGGCCTCAAGTTTTTCGACCCTCTAACTTTCCAATCATTGAACACTGTCCGACTTTAAGAATGAAGCGTAGACTTTCCTATCTGTGCTTATATCGGGCTAGTGAGGATCAATCACGTTCGAGAATTTTTTTTAGAGTTTAATGAGTTTTTATTTATTTTTTTTTTTTTCAAATCATGATCAACAACTCGAGCACAGGAGATTACGCCAAATCCAGAATTAGCAGGGAAAGCTCCCAAACCTAAAGAGAGAAATTTAAAACGAAGAGCGAATGAGTAAGACGCTTCCCTTCACAGTGGCAATGTATTGGTTCGTTGACTAAGAACGTGTACTATATATGTAAATCTAGTGTAACTTATTTGCTAAGTTCTCTATTGGACGAATAAGAGTGTGACCGCACTTTTTGGAACCAAAACTAGACTTTCTGCTCGAAATTCAGTACCTCCGAAATTCAAAATGGAGTCGCATAACGGCCGATCTTGACATATTAAAAGCCACTTGAATGGACTTTAAAACAATTCAGATTAAAACACTTACCCCCGCCAGTTGTTTAGTAAGGTTTCACATTTGAAACATATTTGGGAAAGGCCCGAATTTTTTCCCGCAAAGCGATAGTCACATTCTGTTTAACATTTGAAAAATGATAACGCTAGAAGCCCCTCCGTTCCAAAAAAATAGCTTTTAAGATTCAAGTAGCGTGTGTTTAGAATAAATTATCCGTAAGTGTTATTACACTGTTTGTTCATTATTTAATGAACATTGTCTCTCATTGTGAAAAGGGCCTCGTTAGCTTGTGAAGAAATTTAGGCCAGGCAAGAAACTTTTGATAACCTTACCATACATAATTGCTGCTCTGGGTGTGTTAACAAAAAAAAAAAACATTGACAGTTGTCACGTCGTTTGACAGTTGTCACTCAGTTTCTTAAAGTCTTAAAAAAATTTCAGACTCTCGGTCATTTCGTTATTTAAGGACCGTAATTGGAACAAAAATTAACCTTTGAAATAAGTACTCTTAATCCTGCTTTTCATTCAGCCAATCTATTCTTATTTTTCTCGTAACCATGTTCCCACCAATACGTAGCTCCATTTTCTGCATACAAACACACAAACAACTCTTAATTCCTCCTTTATTTGTACCCTTCTCGCTTGCTGAGGTCTTAACTAACTTGTCGCACACAAAATAATTCGTCTATTAGCTAGAGTTTTCATCGTCACGAAATGTTTGTACTGGTGTGGATCGACCAACAGGTTGAAAATTGACCAACACCAACTGTGTAGAGATCTCCTTACTTTGGTTACGAACCGGCTGAGTACAAAACGACCGGTGGTATGCAACGGCATATGGATTTTGTAGGGCGATTGTACATAATTTTATCGGAGTTACAGACTTAATTGTCAATTGAATTGGCGATTGAATTGTCTCTTGTAATGTAATGTAATGATTTATTTAAGGTCGAAAACGTGGGAAGTGCTTGCGCAATCTTCCGAGCCAGAGGTTCATGTTAAAAACGCTCGACAAGCTAAGAAATACTAAAATTATCTATATATAAGTATTGGAGAAACTTAAGAACATCTAAATTTAAGAAAAAATATAAATATATATTATGTAGGTATCATTACATAATATGTATATAAGAACGATCCTTCGCAGTAAAGCACTATTTGAGCAATAGTGGAAATCAGACCTGAAAAAAATTTCAGGCCTGTACGGGATTCGAACCACTGACCTCTGCGATACTAGTGCAGCGCTCTACCAATTGAGCTAACAAGCCAACTGGGAGCAGGCCATCAAATTAATTCGATATAAACCCGTAGATGACGGGTTTATACCGAATTAATTTGATGGCCTGCTCCCAGTTGGCTTGTTAGCTCAATTGGTAGAGCGCTGCACTAGTATCGCAGAGGTCAGTGGTTCGAATCCCGTACAGGCCTGAAATTTTTTTCAGGTCTGATTTCCACTATTGCTCAAATAGTGCTTTACTGCGAAGGATCGTTCTTATATACGTCTCATAACCGCAGTTCACTCATATGTTTCATTACATAATATATTAGATATGAATTTTGTAAATATAAACTAGCCCAAAAGTGAATGAAAATATGAACAGATAAAGTTGAATATAGTTCATACATTGACACCTTGCAGCTGTGAAATTGACATTATTCAGCCGAGCACGAAATTGTGCAAAAGTGCTCCAGGATTTGGTGTGACAGTTGATAGTTGATTCCATATGTGGGAAATCAGGTAAAAATAGGACTTGTGCATGACAAGGCTGTTATACGAGGGCTGCACAACATTTAAGCCACTATTTCGTAGATCGTATTTAGTTAGCCGAGGGGTAAAAAATTGAGAAATATAATTTGGGCCATCTAGATTAAACCATTTAAAAAATAGAATAAGCGATTGCAGGATACGCCTTTACTCAAGCTTGTTCATATCAGCCATTGCTAAAGAAAAGTCATAGGTGGTCGAATCACCTAAATTCAGTTATGCTTTGATCGCATATACGATTGATACGTTCGATGTTATTTTTCAAGGCTTGAGATATGCCCAGAAGTAATGAGCAACAATATTCTAATTGCGGTAACACGTAGGCTTTATAAAGGGAAATCATAACGTCTGAAGGAATTAAACGCTTAATCCTCCGTAGTGCGGCTCTTTTAGTACATGCTTTTTTCAGCATGATTCCCACGTGGGGCTTGAAGGGCAAATTCCCGATCCAGTGTAACACCAAGAATCTTGAGAGTTGGTTCAATTTCGATGGAATTATCACCAATAAAAAGACTATATGGGTACTGAGATTTCCCCAGAGTCATTCCCTGAGTTTTAGTAGCGTTTACTTGCAAGTAATTCGCATTGAACTAGAGGGTTAATCTTTCTATATCCTGATTCAGTGTAAATTCAAGTGTGCAGGGGTTCTCATGGGCTCTATACTGTGTTGTGTCGTCAGCATATAGACGAAGGGAGGAAGATCCAGCTGAGTAATTGACATCATTCACAAAAATATTAAAAAAAGAACGGGCGGAGAATCCTCCCTTGCGCACTCCTCAGCGAAGAGGCAGCCAGTATGACACCTTCCTGTTACATTTGACTCGTTGAAAGCGGCCTGATAGATATGACTGAATCAGTTTAAAACCGAATCATGAACGCCGTGAGCTTTCAGTTTAGCTAGTAGTAAATTATGGCAAATCGAGTCAAATGCTTTGAATAGATCAATAGCGACACCCGCCACATCTTTTTATTGTCAAGAGTCTGGCGCCAGTCATCAGTTGGCTTCAATAAAGCGGAACTGCAAGAATGCCCACGCAGGAATCCTGAAATATTATCCGAAAAGACTGGTTTGAATACGCTACTTTCTGAATGTTTGAATACGCCACATTTTTTTACTGTCAAGAGCCTGGCGCCAATCATTAGTTGGCTTCAATAAAGCGGAACAGCAAGAATGTCCACGCAGGAATCCTGAAAAGACTGGTTTGAATACCCTACCTTTTGTATCCATGCTGGCTTTACTATGTTGGCTTCCCTTGATCATCACGAAAGCTTTAATTTATATAGCTGAGACACCAATATCATGGAAGTTTTATTTCATTGTAAATTTTCAAAATCATTTTAATCCTTTCGTCAAACCAACTATGTATGCAATTAAAATTTCTGAGTTTCAGCAAGTGCTAATTTCGTGCTGCATGAAGAGGAGAGCAGCCATTGAGAAAGAACAAATCGAAAAAAGAAACCGAACCCCGGCTGCACCTACAACGCCGAAGATAAAGCTAAGAATACCACGCAGCAGTCCCACTCGACTGGAAATAGAGTTTGAAGAGGAATATTTTTAATCATCTGACCGGCACAAGAGAACCACTGGCGTTGGTACACCGAGATTTTAATTGCATGCACATCTGGTTTGGAAAGAGCTAAGATAATTTAGGATGTTCACCGGGATATGCTGCTCGAAGCCTATATTTTTGTTTTAAACTTTTACAAGGGATTATGAAACAGTCATTCTACGGCGTTGAATTTAGCCAAGAGAAGGAGAGAGATCTCGGGTGCCTAAGCATCTAGAAATGAGAATTAAACAACTTTGTTTTTGTTTAAATAGTGCATGTAGAAGCATATCTCTATATCATGGATTTCCATCTCTTAGTCTAACTTTGTCGGTACTTACCCATCAAGCCTAAAGAATTTGGTTTATTAAAGTGCCTATGAAGTAAAAATTTTTTTACCCTGTTTGTTTGCTTATGTCTTGATGAACACAGCTAAGCGATTTTGACCGACCAAAAGCACTCTCTTGGATTATTTTTTGAGCCTCAAAGTTTGGATTTCGCAATCTGAAATGGGTCCATCCCTCATCTTACACAGGAAGTGACGTAGTTGGGGGTTCTGAAGACGACAGTTTCATGGCGGACAAGGGAGCAAAAAAGGGAGCTAAGAATTATTGCGTGGCTGGTGGCCCAAATAAAGTGAATTGCTCCAACAAAACCGGAACACCTGAATTTTCCATGCAGTACTTTCCCAAGGAGCAAAGTTTGCGGCAGAAATGGACGCGATTTGTCCGGATAAATCGGAAAGATTTCGTGCCGAAGAAGTCGTCAGGCCTATGTTCCGCTCACTTTGACGATAGTTGTTTCGAACAGAAGCCGATTTCTTTAATGGATGCAACTGGAGAAGCTATTTAGTTAAAAAAACGCCTGATAAAAGGTTCAGTACCAACAAGGACTGATGTTGTGCCCTATATGTCTCCTTTGACTAACCGAAAGCGGCGAGGAGTAAGTGAAGTTTATTTACTCTGTGCTAATTTCATAGTACGTGGCTTTGTTTTGTATTCATGTTATTGCTTGAAGGAAACTTTTGCCGTTTTGAATTTGGAAAATAGGCGATATATTTTTTATGACTTTAGAAACTCCTTGTATTAACAGTTTTCCAGGTGACATATGGAGAAATATGTTTATGCTAATTCGTTCGATGCTTCCATCGAACATTAGTTTTTGCCTTGCCTGAGCGATCTTTCGGCATCATCTATATTCCACGGCGTCTGAAAGATTCTCGACTGTGCATTCTTCGCATTTTCACCTTACAACACAAAAAATGCGATTAATCAGAATGTAATCCCAGAAAGGTGCGAAGAATCGAAATTCATCGCCTCAAGCTAACTCAACAAAGGATTCAGCAAGCGAATACAAGAAAAAAATTCACTATTCGTTCAAAGGTACTTCTCTTTCCAATCTAGACCTTAATACTGCTGGAGAAAGACCATCCTGGTCTTCTTAAGCGTTCTCCTCTTCATCACTCGTGTGAACTGGTAGTTCGTCCCCGTAAGGTTGGACTTGTCCAAGTACCTACATTTCTTCCGATGAATCGCTGCTAAGCTGGTCATCGCTTGAAATTATAGATGCCGAAGATGATATCTGACCGTCACTAATTAGACATACTTGCGTTTAAGCCCAGGAAATCGAAGCAAATAGAACTTTGACGGAGAGATTTTTAATCTGAAGTACTCAAAACCATGTGTAAACAAAGCATGGAGAGATTTTCAATCGGAAGCAGACAAGACATGTGTAAACAAAGAGCCAGAACCACCAGCTAGGTCATCAGAGCCAAACTCGTTCCCAGTTTCCGGAGACACCGATAACGTCTACACGCTGGACCGTTGTCAATGCATTTCTTTCCGTTGCTATGCTTGGTGTCACGTGACCCCTTAACAAGCGTCGATGGATCGCAAGAAAAGCCACTATTATACGGGGGATATAAATTCCAGTTTACTAGTTAAGAAAGACTTGAACGTTTTAAATGCTAAAAAAATTATCCATTACTATATAAAATCCAGTTTTGTAATTAAATTTCGCTTAGATCATATGAAAATAACATAATTTCGTGACCCCCTTTTCAACATATTTCGATTTACACTGATCTCAGAATTGAGCAAATCTTCGTTAGTTAGGGAGGGAACGGTTGGGCTAACAGCTATCTTTGATTTTCATTTAGGCTACCCCTGTGAGGTTTCGATTTAAAAGCGCGGTAAAACAAAATCTTCAAATTTTACGATATTAAAAGGTTTAAGGTCCCATAACATCTTAGCTAACCATTCCGTTGTCTTTTTCCAAAGCCAAAACCCAAAAGAAATCTTTTTTTTAGTCAACTGACCGAGTGAAGCTTTCTAAAAACGCAAAATAAAATGTAGAGAAATGCCCGAATGACCACAACATTACTTAGCGTAGAATGCAAGATGGCGGCTACAAGAAGTGCAACAGAAGATTGTAAAAGTAGAAAATGTTCGAAGGCAGCTGGTCATAAAGGCAGATGCAACTCAGAAAAGCCTGTTATTCCGTTTTGGGAATTATCTCCAGTGTTTCAACTGAACACACGTAAACGGAAACTGTTCGAAGAGGAAAAAACATTTGAAGAAACGCACGAGGCGAAGAGACTGTTACTCGATGACCGAGAACAAGCACTCGAGACGAGCAAACAATTAATGAACACCGCGTTAGACGAGAAAGGTAAAACTTTTTTAACAAATAGATATATTCAGTACCATATCATTTCACATAATGAAGAGACAGTGCAATATTTTATTTTTAACTCACACTAAAGCTTACTAATGCATTGTTTATAAAAGTATATTATAAATTTATAAGCTTAGTACGTGTAGGAATGAGAGAACATAAGAAAAAAAAATTGCATGGGTGGATTTTGGATCATCAAAATAGCATGGGAAAATGAAGTGGAGCCTCTATATTTATACTTTCCTTTAAACTAAAATCATCTGTATACTTTTTCACAGAGAACGAGTTGTGTAGTCTACATGCTGGTTTTGAAAAAATGAAAGCACTGGCTGAATCAACAAAGAAGGAGTTGTCTGCTGTTACCCAGCAGAATGAACTGCTGAAATCCATGATTTCATCCCTTGGTTTGGATTTTAAGCAATTTTCTAAGTCAAAACGGGAGCAAAATAGTACATCAGCGGCTACTAAACCAACTACAAGGCATCGCAGACGGAAAGAGACAGAAAAAGCCTTAAAGTTTATCCATGGTGGAAGTTCAGGTTCATTTTATGGAGCATGGGACTATATTGTTGCTAATGCTCCTAAAGAACTGGTTGGTTAGTTTATTACTGGCTATAAAAGAGGAAAGTATATCCGAGAAGTGTTTGAAAAGGCAATGAAAGAGCACCAAGCATCTCCTGAAGCTTTAAAGCAAGCCATAGCAACTAAATATCAGAACTTTCTTTCCCGAAGGAAATTCAACTTAGTGTGCAAAACCCAGACTTCATATTTTAATGTGGAGTCAGAGGTATGGGTTCCAAGAAATGTCAAGTGTGTGGGGGTAGATTTGAGAGTTCCACAACCCGTTTCTAATGCTGCTGTAGACAACTTTGTTAAGCAGTTAAACATTGGTGCAGCTAATCAAATCCCAAATGTTCCTGCAGTGTCAAGAACAGTCACTGGACTTGTGTTCATGATTATTGATTTACACCTGCGAGTACCACATCTGATGAAGAAGCTTGTTTGGTTCAATGAAATGGAAAACCATTTCATCTTCCAGTTCTCAGATGATGGTGCCCTTGAAAGCAGTCAATTGACAATGTAAATAGGGAGTTTGACAATGTGGAACCTGGGTGACAGAGTGCGAAGTTCTGACTTCCAATACCTCTTGCACTGTGTAAGCCTAGGAGAGAAACATGAGGCATTAGAAAATCTTTGGAAGCAGCACACAGATGAGATGGCTTTGCTGGAGGGAAACATTAGCACTGTGTGTGGTAAACAGTGCACAGTAGAGTTCCAGCCAAGCGCCGATATGTGCTGGCAGAGTTGGGCCAATAATGAGCTCAACCAAGCCTCAACTTACCCATCTCCATATGCAAATGTACACAAGGGATCATTGTGTACAATGGGAAGCTCGATTGGATACTTGCCATCTGATACTTGGAAACCTTACAGCATTGCTGATCGATCAGAGCATGCAAAGAAAGTTGCCAAATTTATGTCAACTGTTGAAGGCACTCTTCCACAAAAGAGTAAACATGAACGGATGCTGGCATACATGGCAGAAAATGGTATCAGGCAACTTGGCCCTCCTCGCATTGGAGAGTTTGCTGACAGGCAAAGACCAGAACCACTCCAGTGTGAGATCAATGCTTGGCAGCAAATCTTATCAGTCATTTACTTGGAATCTGTCAAAAGAGTTATGTTTGATGTCTTTATTAGAGTGCTAGGCAATCCCACAACAAGGCCTGCAGATGCACAGGGTACAGGTAACACAATCAATGAACAGCCATCATTGGGTTCTGGATTATCCTATCTGGTGCCTTTTATCAAGGAGCACTATGAAGATGAGAAAAAGAGGCACAACAAAATTCCAACAAGGCTTATTGGAGCTCAATCCATTGCACTTTCAAGATATGCATACCGCTTAATTGATAGTTTGTACTCCAAAGATGAGTCACTGTCACTGCGTGTTGTACGTTTGGCACTTGGTAGAATAGTGCTGTTTCTCCGGCATGGATGTTTTATTTTTAACAAGGTCTCAACAACACCGGCAGATTTACAAGAGCTTAATGAACATTGTAAGCTCTATTTCAATTTGATGTGCCTGTTTTTTCCAAGTCATGTTAATGTCACTGTTTGGACAGTTGCCTATGCAATTCCCTACCATGCCTTCAAGCTCTTTAAGACTTTCAAGGTTGGGTATGGAATAATTTCCCAGCAAGCAAAGGAAGCGAAGCATTCTTGTGTTAAGAATGACCTTACATTAAGCAACAGATCCACGAGTCAGGACACCTCCGGTAAATGGTGGCAAGTAATGAAAACCAACTATGTACGAAGCTTTTACCTCCCTGAACATCAACCGATGCCAAACACCTACAAGTCACACTTTCAATCTCGTGTGCCTCCTCATTGTCAATCAGTTAGAGTTTGTAACTGTGGGAGGAATAAAGATGAAGAATCAGACTACTGTGAAACTTGCCTTGAGTGTAATGAAATTGTTAAGTCTGCACAAAGCCAAAAGCTCTCCGAAAACTTAATTAACATTCTTAAACCCCAGTCTTGCACACTCTGTGGTGAGCGTTTTGCCGATAAAAGCATGTTGGAAGTACATGTTTCAGCGCATGAGCAAATGACAATTACCAACAAGAACCCTAAAAACATGACTGTTGCAGAACTTAAAAGTGAACTGAGGAAACTGAATGTCAGTACAGTTGGTACAAAAGACATTTTGATCAAGAGACTGGAAATGAAAATTGCTGGAGGTTGCTAACTATAATATTCATATACTGGTATATGAATATTATATCAATGGATAGAGCGCTGGACTGTTGTGCGGGAGGTCGAGGGTTCGAGCCCCGGCCGGAACAACACTTAGGGTCTTAAAATAATTGGGAAGAATTTGCTACCTTTCTATAACATCAAGAAATGGTTAGTTATTCTAGTCTTCTCGGATAGGGACGAATAAATGAAGGTCCTGTCTCCTGCAGGGTTGGGGTAGGAGACATTAATTTCCCACACACAAGATTACTGTGTGATGTATGTCCTCCCCTGGGGTGGGATGGGTGAGTTTATTGGGCCCGCAGTAATCGGCGCAAGCTGTTGCCGTGTCCCTGCCGGTTGGCGAAGCTAAATAAATAAATGTAAACATTTTTTATAAGAGAATATCAATTCATTTGTTTTAGGAATGTTTCCCTGTAATTAAAGCTGTGTGTTCCAGAGCATCCTCTTTACTAATTTTCATGATCTTCTAGATTCTTTTATTTTGTAAATATTTTTTTGTGAGCAGGAAATATGTAACCTACATGCATGTAAACTTACTTATTACATGACTGAGAAAATTAGTTCATTTTGATTGACTGAGAAAAAGCAATTTATTGTCAATTTTTAATTTACATTGCAGAGCAAACTACTGAACGCACTTTCGTAACTTCCTCAGTCTCATAATAAATAAGTAATCTTGTGATAACTTGAGAAATTAAGGATTTAGACTACTTGTGATATCTGAAAATTATTATGAAAGGCTCATGCTATTATGAAGTCAGATACTGTCTTCTGTGATAAATATCATTTGCTGGATTATCTATGCTATTTTTGTAGAAGTTTTGTTGTGAATGGGAACATTGAATGAAATGGACCAGCTTCAATTTCATGCTAGGCCACTGCTTATAAATAAGTCATGTTTACAGTTTGAGGTATAGTTCTTGGTAGACTATAAAATAAAGCAATTTAGCTTACAGTTCAGCCATTCATTAGTGCTTGAAGGGTTGAATCCAATACAAAGTGTTCAGCTGTGTATCTTTGGATATAAAATGTCACTGTGACACGTTAAGTCTTCATAGCATAGTTCAGGCAAAATGGGGTTGACTCTGTCACAACAATTGTAGACCTTCCACTGTACACAGACTCAGTCTTGCCACCAGCTTTGGATGGAACCTTTTTGAAGTGCCTTTATGCAAAGAAAGTTTCTCCTGAGAAACGACATGGCGAGAATAACTTCCTAACAGAATTCATTTTAGTTAACGTCAGCACATGTTTTGAACCATCGGCCTTTGTGTCCACATCTCCCGAATATCCTCGAACCAGAACAAGGATGTGTCTAAACACTGACCAAGGGACAAACAAATTAACTGGATTCACGAGTCCAGTTGCTTTAGACCTCGATAGCTTGCATTTTACCGCCTTCCCTATTTCCTCTAGATATGAATCGATCATAGGGCCGACCAACTCAAGCTTGTTTCCCACAACTTCCTCTAATTGCGAATCCATATTTAAAATACCATAATTTGGTTTTCTCTTTGCTTTGCGGACAGCTTTTATCCACTGTCTTTCCACGAAAAACTTCATTTCCACTTGTGAGACATTCCAGAATGATTTGCCACGTTCTGAACCGTCAGAAGCCCGTAAATCTAAGTCAAGATCACAACTTTCCCTCGGCATTTTACCGAAAGATTACCTTTGTTTTTACTGATTTCAGCAGGGCAACCGCAGCGCTACGTGAGCCCGTCTACCTTTTTAGATGAACACCACTGACAATTATGAGCCTGCACGAGTGGAAAAATGTTGCCGCTATTATGCCAACGTGCTAATTTAAGGACTTCGAGCCACCAAAAAGCCGATTTAAATTTCTTTTCTTGAAATTTCTTTTGTCATTCCTTAATAAGAAGCGAGTTGCTCAAATACACGTAATCGCCACTCCTTGAGCATGACTCATGTTTGTTAATCCACATTAGTATGGAACTTTCTGTTATGAAATAATTAGTCGCTATCCAAGCGCATACTATTCACGTTCTATTCGCACATAAATGTAGCTGCTGTAAAAGACAATTCAGCAAGATGTAATTGTGATCAGTGTAGACGCTGTCCTACGAGAATTAAGCGTATCCTTGCCGACGATTGAGTTAACGTTTCTATCCAAACTCTGCTAAATTGTGATTGTTGCGTTGCTTAAAGTTAATTTAATTTAATTTAATTTATTCCATTTCACTGCTATTACATGGAAAAAAAACAAAAGAACACACAATAATAACAAATTGGTTTACATAACAAGGCAGTGGGGAAGACTATCGTTATAAAAAATAGTGCATAGTCTCCTAAAAGAAGAAACACTACAGCTGGCCGTCCTCAACGCATCAGGCAGACTGTTCCATAGATACGGAATCCTATTAAAAAATGTTCCCTTAAAAAGTTCCGTCCTGAATCTTTTAATTCTTAGTTTATTACTTGCATGTGATCTTAATCTCTCATCTGAACAAAACTGAAAATACGACTTAAGTGAAGAGTTAAAATGCCCGCACTTCAGTTTATAAAAAGTTGAAAGATCCTTGACTTCTCTGCGGTAAACCAGTGGTAGCAGGTTGAGACGTTTTAGGCGTTCATTATAGCTAAAATCGGGTAACATAAGCCGAGTCGCACGTCGTTGCACCCCTTCTATTCTTTTTATCATAGTAGTTGATTTTGGGCTCCAGATTTCAGAGGCGTACTCAAGGTGAGAACGTACGAGAGCCACATAAAGGGATCTCAGAGTTGGTAATAAAATTTTGCTTCCGCTGACAGTGCGACGAATAAAACCCAGCCTTGTTTTTTGCTCGCCCTGTTTACCTGGGCGTGGATGTGATCATTGAAGCTAGCTGTATCTGACATCAGTACCCCGAGATCGCGCTGAGATCTCACCCTGCTAAGAACCTTCTCTCCCATTTTGTAGTTGCAAACTATGAGGCTGCGTTTCCGTGTTACTGTGCAAAGTGAGCATTTGTCAACATTGAATGCCAGCTTCCAGTTGTTACTCCAGTCAACCAGCTTGTCAATGTCGTCTTGTAGCAAGGCACAGTCAGCATAAGATCTTATGGTGCGGAAGCACTTAGCGTCATCAGCAAATAGAGCCAATGTGCTTGAGTGAGATAACGCATTCGGCATATCATTAATAAACAACACAAATAAAGCAGGTCCAAGTAGAGAACCCTGTGGGACTCCTGAGGTGACAGGTAACCAGTTTGAGCTTTTACCATCAATTACTACTCGCTGTAACCTATTGCCAAGGTAGCTTATGAACCAGTGCAACAATGGTCCCTTAATTCCAGACTAATCCAGCTTACTGATTAGATGTGCATGAGATACTGAATCAAATGCTTT